>NC_133373.1:19350024-19421848 GCF_049309525.1 Garra rufa
CTCTCACTCAGACTGTAATTCTGTGGTGACTGAACACACACACATAATGACATTCAGCCTGCTGAGTGACAGCAGGTTTCTGATTTATTTTTTTAATTTTCTTTAATTCATAGAAGCTTGTATAAAATTTATATTAACAGCACTTGCTCAGAATGATAAGATCTCTGTGTGAAAAAAGTTTTAAAGAGTTTGGATGCTGCACTTTAAAGATATAAAAAAAACTACGCTCATCTTTTTTACTATATCTTTAAAAAATCACCACGTCAACACCGTTCAAGATATCCCAAATCCGCTCGCAATTTAACATCTTCAGAATCTTCTCTTCATGTTAAAAAAGTTTGGTGTGAAAAGCTTGTTGTTCTTAGAAGTAGTGTGAATTTGTTTACAGCCTGATTTTTCCAAAAATCCACATTCAAATCAAAATAGCCGGCTTCCTGTTGGTCTTAGCTAATGAGTTTGATTTAGAAAGTTGTCCAGATTGATGAGAACAATATATGTACAGAGTTTGGTGACTGTAGGAAAAACTAACCCCCCAACTTTTGTCAAAAGATGGCGCTATAGAGTGCCTGCTCCACGCCCATTTATGACCTTTCGCCAGTGTCTAACTATCCTTAATATTGATGTGTGTGTTGAGTTTCATGAAATTCTAAGCATGTTATCTGCCTCGAAAAGACAGGAATCTAATTTTAAAGTTTGACACGTTGCCATGGCAACAGCATTCGATTTATCATCGACCCCTTTACATATTCTTATCGGCCGTGTTTTGACATGATTTTGATGAAGTTTAAAGAAAATCGAGTAAAATTAAGAGGCTGATTTCAAAGCATTTTGAAAATGACACACTTCCGCCTCCCAGTTGGTGGCGCTATAACTTTGACTCATAATAGTCACATTTATGGAATCGGCATCATACAACGAACAAACTGGTGAAGTTTCATCAGAATCAGGCAATGTGTGCAACAGTTATTAGACACTTCCTGTTTCTCATTTCTCGCCATAACTTTGTCGCCTTGCCACGGCCAAACCGTTCGAGATATCAAAAATCTCCTCGCAATTTAGCGTCCCCAATGTCTTGAGATCATGCTGACCGAGTTTGGTGACAATCCCATGGAATTCCTGGGAGGAGTACGTTAAATTCCAGAGCATGCGCTTTTTAAACAGCCCTAAATATCTCACTTCCTGTTGCGTGGAGCCTATGACATAGAGTACAAAAGTTGTTTGGCTCAGTGAGATCTATATGTGTACCGAGTTTCATATCAATACATGCAAGTATGTGTGCGCAGTACATCAAGTTTTCAAACTGTGTTCCAGGGGGCGCTGTAGAGGCCCTGAACCACGCCCGGGTCCCAGCCTCTGTGGCGTCCTGATGGCCGCAGATTCCGACGTGTGTGCAAATTTTCAAGAGTTTTTGAGTATGTTAAGGCCCCCAAAAGTGCCCGGAAGGTGTAAAAAAAAAAAAAAAAAAAAAAAAAATAAGAACCCTTAGAAGAACAATAGGGCCTTCGCCCTTTTGGGCTCGGGCCCTAATAAACGGAGCAATTCCAATAGGGTCCTCGCACTGTAGTGCTCGGGCCCTAATTAAAGCTGCAAGCAGCGATGAATGGGCCCTCGCACACGGGCTCACCGCCGACCGGTGGCTTTAGGAACACAGAAAATGGTGGGTAGTATGCTTTTTATACAGTAAAAATAGGAGAAATATGTCAAAGTCACTTAAATGTGCCTAATTTCCTGCTGCCAGCTGGTGGCGCTATGCCTATAACTGATTATTGGCATGTAGATGTGTTCAGGCCACCACTTTCATCAAACATATGAAGTTTGGTGCAGATTGACCTTGGTATGTTTGAGTTAGTGAAAGATATGATATATCCTGCTGCCAACAGGTGGCGCTATGATAATATCTGAATATTGGCCTTTAGGTGTCTTCAGGCCAGGACTCTTACCAAACCTGTGAAGTTTGAGGCAGATCGGACATTTTATATCTGAGTTATAACAACTTCTATGTCCATGGCGAAACATCAAACTTTGTCACGCCGCCACAGACACGCCATTTAACGAAAACTCAAGATCTTCGCAATTTAACATCTCTAAGGCCTCTAGATCAGACTGAGCAAATATAAAGTTGATATCATTAAATCTCTAGGAGGAGTTTGCTACAAGTCATTTCCTGTTGCCAACAGGTGGCGCTGTGATTATAATAGAATATTGGCCTTCAGATTTGTTCAGGCCAGGACTCTTATCGAATATGTGAAGTTTGAGGCAAATCGGACATTTTATGGCTGAGTTATAACAAGTTTTATATCCATGGCGAGACCTCGAAATTTGTCAGGCCGCCACGGACACGCCCTTCAACGAAAACTCAAGATCTTCGCAATTTAACATCACTAAAGCCTTTTGCTTAGACTGACCGATTTTGGTGTTGATCTGTATAAATCTCTAGGAGGAGTTTGTTGCAGAGTACAGCATGACACTTCCTGTTGCCAGCAGGTGGCGCTATGACTATAACTGAATATGGGCATGTAGATGTCTTCAGGTCAGGAGTGTAATCACACATGTGAAGTTTGGGACAGATCGGACATTGTACGCCTGAGTTATAGCAACTTCCTTTTTCATGGCGAAGCATCGAAATTTGCCAGGCCGCCACGGACACGCCCTCTGATGAAAACTCTAGATCTTCGCAATTTAACGTCACAAAGGGCTTTAGATTAAACTCAGCAAATTTGGCGTTGATCCGAATAAATCTCTAGGAGGAGTTCGTTCAAGTACGAGGCCTGAAAATGGCAAAAATGACACAAAATTTGCTGAGAAAATTAAAAATAACCGACTTCCTGTTGGGTGTCAAATTTTGCTCCAAGAGGCTTTTTTGTAGGTATTGGTGTGTTACATGTGTGTACCGATTTCCGTGCATGTACGTGAATCACAGCTGAAAGCGCACACCGCTGAACGTCTAAAGGTGGCGCTGTCGAGCCATTTTGCCACACCCATCTCTGAAACCCATATCAGATGTAAATTTTCGCCAGGTTTGATGTGTGTGCAAAGTTTCATGAGTTTTCGGGTATGTCTAAGCCCTCAAAAATGCGATTCATTTTGGAGAATAATAATAATAATAATAATTAAAGCTGCAAGCAGCGATGAACGGGCCCTCGCACACGGGCTCACCGCCGACCGGTGGCTTTAGGAACACAGCAAATGGTGGGTAGTATGCTTTTAATACATTAAAAGTAGGAGAAATATGTCAAAGTCACTTAAATGTGCCAAATTTCCTGCTGCCAGCTGGTGGCGCTATGCCTATAACTGATTATTGGCATGTAGATGTGTTCAGGCCGGCACTTTCATCAAATATATGAAGTTTGGTGCAGATTGACCTTGGTATGTTTGAGTTAGTGAAAGATATGATATATCCTGCTGCCAACAGGTGGCGCTATGATAATATCTGAATATTGGCCTTTAGGTGTCTTCAGGCCAGGACTCTTACCAAACCTGTGAAGTTTGAGGCAGATCGGACATTTTATGGCTGAGTTATAACAACTTCTATGTCCATGGCGAAAATCAAACTTTGTGACGCCGCCACGGACACGCCCTTTAACGAAAACTCAAGATCTTCGCAATTTAACATCTTTAAGGCCTCTAGATCAGAATGACCAAATATAATATTGATATCATTAAATCTCTAGGAGGAGTTTGATACAAGTCATTTCCTGTTGCCAACAGGTGGCGCTGTGATTATAATAGAATATTGGCCTTCAGATGTGTTCAGACCAGGACTCTTATCGAATATGTGAAGTTTGAGGCAAATCGGACATTTTATGGCTGAGTTATAACAAGTTTTATATCCATGGCGAGACCTCGAAATTTGTCAGGCCGCCACGGACACGCCCTTCAACGAAAACTCAAGATCTTTACAATTTAACATCACTAAAGCCTTTTTATTAGACTGACCGATTTTGGTGTTGATCTGTATAAATCTCTAGTAGGAGTTTGTTGTAGAGTACAGCATGACACTTCCTGTTGCCAGCAGGTGGCGCTATGACTATAACTGAATATGGGCATGTAGATGTCTTCAGGTCAGGAGTGTTATCACACATGTGAAGTTTGGGACAGATCGGACATTGTATGCCTGAGTTATAGCAACTTCCTTTTTCATGGCGAAACATCGAAATTTGCGAGGCCGCCACGGACACGCCCTCCGATGAAAACTCTAGATCTTCGCAATTTAACGTCACAAAGGGCTTTAGATTAGACTCAGCAAATTTGGCGTTGATCCGAATAAATCTCTAGGAGGAGTTCGTTCAAGTACGAGGCCTGAAAATGGCAAAAATGACACAAAATTTGCTGAGAAAATTAAAAATAACCGACTTCCTGTTGGGTGTCAAATTTTGCTCCAAGAGGCTTTTTTGTAGGTATTGGTGTGTTACATGTGTGTACCGATTTGCGTGCATGTACGTGAATCACAGTTGAATGCGCACACCGCGGAACGTGTAAAGGTGGCGCTATTGAGCCATTTTGCCACACCCACTTCTGCAACCCATATCATACGTCCATTTTCGCCAGGTCTGATGTGTGTGCAAAGTTTCGTTAGTTTTCGGGTATGTTTAGGCCCTCAAAAATGCGATTCATTCCGGATAAGAATAATAATAATAATTAAAGTTGCAAGCAGCGATGAACGGGCCCTCGCACCCGGGCTCACCGCCGACCGGTGGCTTTAGGAAAACATCAAATGGTGGGCAGTATGCTTTTAATACAGTAAATGTAGGAAAAATAGATCAAAGTCACTTAAATGTGCCAAACTTCCTGCTGCCAGCTGGTGGCGCTATGCCTATAACTGATTATTGGCATGTAGATGTGTTCAGGCCAGCACTTTCATCAAACATATGACGTTTGGTGCAGATCGACCTTTGGTATGTTTGAGTTAGTGAAAGATATGATATATCCTGCTGCCAACAGGTGGCGCTATGATAATATTTGAATATTGGCCTTTAGATGTCTTCAGGGCAGGACTCTTACCAAACCTGTGAAGTTTGAGGCAGATCGGATATTTTATGGCTGAGTTATAACAACTTCTATGTCCATGGCGAAACATCAAACTTTGTCAGGCCACCACGGACACGCCCTTTAACGAAAACTCAAGATCTTCGCAATTTAACATCTCTAAGGCCTCTAGATCAGACTGACCAAATATAATGTTGATATCATTAAATCTCTAGGAGGAGTTTGATACAAGTCATTTCCTGTTGCCAACAGGTGGCGCTGTGATTATAATAGAATATTGGCCTTCAGATGTGTTCAGGCCAGGACTCTTATCGAATATGTGAAGTTTGAGGCTAATTGGACATTTTATGGCTGAGTTATAACAAATTTTATATCCATGGCGAGAACTCGAAATTTGTCAGGCCGCCATGGACACGCCCTTCAACGAAAACTCAAGATCTTCGCAATTTAACATCACTAAAGCCTTTATATTAGACTGACCGATTTTGGTGTTGATCTGCATAAATTTCTAGGAGGAGTTTGTTGCAGAGTACAACATGACACTTCCTGTTGCCAGCAGGTGGCGCTATGACTATAACTGAATATGGGGATGTAGATGTCTTCAGGTCAGGAGTGTTATCACACATGTGAAGTTTGGGACAGATCGGACATTTTATGCCTAAGTTATAGCAACTTCCTTTTTCATGGCGAAACATCGAAATTTGCGAGGCCGCCACGGACACGCCCTCCGATGAAAACTCTAGATCTTCACAATTTAACGTCACAAAGGGCTTTAGATTAGACTCACCAAATTTGCTGTTGATCGGAATAAATCTCTAGAAGGAGTTCGTTCAAGTATGACACCTGAAAATGGCAAAAATGACACAAATTTTGCTGAGAAAATTAATAATAACCGACTTCCTGTTGGTTTTCGGATTTTATCTCAAGAGGCTTTTTTGTAGGTATTGGTGTGTTACATATGTGTACCGATTTTTGTGCATGTACAATAATCACAGCTGAATGCGCACACCGCGGAACGTGTAAAGGTGGCGCTATTGAGCCATTTTGCCACACCCACTTCTGCAACCCATATCAGATGTCCATTTTCGCCAGGTCTGATGTGTGTGCAAAGTTTTGTTAGTTTTCGGGTATGTTTAGGCCCTCAAAAATGCGATTCATTCCGGATAAGAATAATAATAATAATAATAATAAAAGGAGCAGATTCAATAGGGTCCTCACACCATCGGTGCTCGGGCCCTAATAATAATAAACGGAGCAGATTCAATAGGGTCCTCACACCATCGGTGCTCGGGCCCTAATAATAATTAAAGCTGCAAGCAGCGATGACCGGGCCCTCGTCATCTGTGCAATCGCCATCCCGATAGCATCAGGAAAACGGTGCCCAGTTGGCACATGCATTCACAGTAACCCTTTGGACTAACCCTAACTGTCTCTCCTCCTCTCTGACTCTTTCTCTTACCACCCATCCCCCCTCTTTACACTCAGCCACTTACCACACAAACACACACATTAAGTGCAGAGCAGAGCGAGATCAGATATGTTTTTTTATTTTCTTTCATTCGTGGAGTTTTGTATAATTATGAAATGATCTGTGTTTGATCAGAATGAATAGTTATTTGTATGAAAAAAGTTTCAAAGAGTTAGGATGCTGCAATTTAAATATATAATAAATCATTGAAAATTTAAAAATGAAAATGAAATTCTAAGCACGCTATTTGCCTCAAAAACACAGGAAACAAATATTTGAAACTATTTTTAATTTTTATTTATTTGCCATGACAACAGCATTTGATGCATCAGGGACGCCTTTATGTGAAATAATTATAAACAAATATATTAAAAATAAATACATATTTACTTAGTAGATTTTTTTGGCCTTTTTGTAATTGTTTCTCATTCTAATTAAGTGAACTGAGCAGTATAGTGTCATACTTATAATATTTTTTGTTCTATCAGTGAGAGTGTATATATGTATTTAAATCATATAATTTTTCCTTAAAAGATAAAAAAAAGATTTTAATGCTCTTTAAGCACCTATACAAAATAATTATGTAAAAGTAGACTGACAATACAGTACATATCAACTGATTCTATGGATTATTGTCATTCTTATATACTGAGAATGAGTTAAATAGCATTAGAGGTCAAACGATTCCTTATCTTATGAGGACCTCTAGTGTTCCATCCCTGGTATTACAGCTTTAATCTGACAAATTTATGTGACACTTTTAATGTTTTTGGGCCCTCTTTGCATGATAACATTTTGAAACTACACGTATTTCCTAATAATTTCTTGTTCTTTATATGTAAAAAGTTTTGATGAGTTAGAATAATGCAATTTAAAGATATATGAAAAAAACTCTTCATCTTTTTCATTGTTACTTTCATAAATCACCACATCAACACTGTTCAAGATATCCCAAAGTTGTTCACAATATAGGGAACATTTTCCCAATATTCTGAGGATGATGATAAGAACATGTAATTCATGATGATAACAAAATGTTATTATTGCTTGCTTTACGTCCACCACTTCTGCTTAAATGTCATCGTTACCTATCTGTTCAATTTGTGTGTGGATATTGCTTTTCAGGTGACTCCTGTTATAAGACATCACTCTTAAGCGCTACATAACTAAGAATCAATTAGGAAAACGGTGCCCAGTTGGCACATGCATTCACAGTAACCCTCTGCCAGTTTGGATTTAAAGTTTACAGAAATGAAAGGGTTACATTTTTAAATCAACACACAGACACATACACACTAAATATACAACTTTACCATCCAGTTTCATTTGTTAACATTGTTAACATGAACAATAATAAATAGCATTTATTAATGTTAATTAATATTAACCTAAAAAAGTACTCATATATTGTTTAAAGGTAAATTAGTATCTTTTAACATAGTGTATGTACTGTGAATTAACATGAACATGAACACAGTTCATGTGGGTATACAACAATACACAATAAAGTGCTCAATAAACGCTTCATTCTTTCAAAATATCTTTAAAAATCAAGTTGGGTATTGTAATGGGGCGATATATAAATATAACTCATCTTAAAATGGTACAATTTTCAGATGTTTTGAACAGATAACAGCAAAGTTTGTTTTGTTGTCAAAGTTTGTCTTGAAATTGTTAGTGTTTTTTTTATTGAATCAAAAATTTTAATTATGAAAATAAATGTCTATCAATGAAGATAAATCTCTCATGCTAAAAAGCTGTATTTTTCTTAATCTTTTGCTATGTGACTGAATAGGACAAGTTCATGGTACAGTTCAGTAAAAAATAAATAAAAAAACAACAACTGCAATAAACAAAGAATGAAAGAGTTCGTGACCCTTTATATTTTCTCAAAGATCAGACTCTCAAAGTTCAGACTTATTTATGCAGATTAAACTACAGCAATGTGCAATGTGCAAATTGCATCTTCCTCAAAGATGGTCTTAAGAAAAACAGCATGTTCCACTGGTCTCTCTCCCTTTCACCCCTCCCCCCTTCAGTCACTCTTAGTGTCAACACAGACTGTCAGCCCAGTGACAACAGTTTACTGATTTCTTTTTTTAATTTTCTTTAATTCATAGAAGCTTGAATAACTATGATATTACCAGCACTTGCTCATAATGATTAGATCTCTGTGTGAAAAAAGTTTTAAAGAGTTTGGATGCTGCACTTTAAAGATATAAAAAATTAGGGTTATGTTTTTTAAAAAATCACCACGTCAACACCGTTCAAGATATCCCAAATCCGCTCGCAATTTAACATCTTCAGAATCTTCTCTTCATGTTAAAAAAGTTTGGTGTGAATACCTTGTTATTCTTAGAAGGAGTGTGAATTTGTTTACAGCCTGATTTTTCCAAAAATCCACATTCAAATCAAAATAGCCGGCTTCCTGTTGGTCTTAGCTAATGAGTTTGATTTAGAAAGTTGTCCAGATTAATGAGAACAATATATGTACAGAGTTTGGTGACTGTAGGAAAAACTAACCCCCCAACTTTAGTCAAAAGATGGCGCTATAGAGTGCCTGCTCCACGCCCATTTATGACCTTTTGCCAGTGTCTAACTATCATTAATATTGATGTGTGTGTTGAGTTTCATGAAATTTTAAGCATGTTATCTGCTTCGAAAAGACAGGAATCTAATTTTAAAGTTTGACACGTTGCCATGGCAACAGCATTTGATTTATCATCGTACCCTTTACATATTCTTATCGGCCGTGTTTTGACATTATTTTGATGAAGTTTGAAGAAAATCAAGTAAAATTAAGAGGCTGATTTCAACGCATTTTGAAAATGACACGCTTCCTGCTCCCAGTTGGTGGCGCTATAACTTTGACTCATAATAGTCACATTTATGGAATCGGCATCATACAACGAACAATCTGGTGAAGTTTCATCAGAATCAGGCAATGTGTGCAACAGTTATTAGACACTTCCTGTTTCTCATTTCTCGCCATAACTTTGTCGCCTTGCCACGGTCAAACCGTTCGAGATATCAAAAATCCCCTCGCAATTTAGCGTCCCCAATGTCTTGAGATCATGCTGACCGAGTTTGGTGACAATCGTATGGAAATCCTGGGAGGAGTACGTTAAATTCCAGAGCATGCGCCTTTTACACAGCCCTAAATATCTCACTTCCTGTTGCGTTAAGAAAATGACATAGAGTACAAAAGTTGTTCAGCTCAATGAGTTCTATATGTGTACCGAGTTTCATATGTGTACGTTCAAGTATGTGTGCTATATGGCCCTAAAAATTCCAGGGGGCGCTGTAGAGTCCCCTTGCCACGCCCCGGTACCAGCCTCTGTGACGTCCTGATGGCCGCAGATTCCGACATGTGTGCAAATTTTCAAGAGTTTTTGAGCATGTTAAGACCCCCTTAAGTGCCCGGAAGGTTAACAAAAAAAAAAAAAAAAAAATTAAAGCTGCAAGCAGCGATGACCGGGCCCTCGCCGACTGTGCAGTCGCCATCCCGATAGCATCAGGAAAACGGTGCCCAGTTGGCACATGCATTCACAGTAACCCTTTGGACTAACCCTAACTGTCTCTCCTCCTCTCTGACTCTTTCTCGTACCACCCATCCCCCCTCCTTACACTCAACCACTTACCACACAAACACACACATTGAGTGCAGAGCAGAGTGAGATCAGATATGTTTTTTTTATTTTCTTTCATTCGTGGAGTTTTGTATAATTATGAAATGAACTGTGTTTGATCAGAATGAATAGTTATTTGTATGAAAAAAGTTTCAAAGAGTTAGGATACTGCACTTTAAATATATAAATCATTGAAAATTGAAAATGGAAAATGAAATTCTAAGCACGCTATCTGCCTCAAAAACACAGGAAACATAAATTTGAATGTATTTTTTATTTTTATTTATTTGCCATGGCAATAGCATTTGATGCATCAGGGACGCCTTTACAGACTCTCATTGGTCGTGTTTTTACATTATTCTGATGAAGTTTGAAGAAAATCGAGTACAAATATATTGTTCGTTGTTCGTTCGTGTTTGTTAGCTCATTAACCATTGTTAACAAAAGAGACCCTATTTTAAATAGTTACCATGTTTTATGATCTACAACCATTTTTAAATATTATTTTAATGATCTATAAGCATCTGTGAAATAATTATAAACAAATATATTAAAAATAAATACATATTAACTTAGTTGATGTATTTGTTTCTCATTCTAATTAAGTGAACTGAGCAGTATAGTGTCATAAGATTTTTTATTCTATCAGTAAGAGTCTATATATGTATATAAATCATATAATTTTTCCTTAAAAGATTAAAAAAAGATTTTAATGCTCTTTAAGCACCTATACAAAATAATTATGTAAAAGTACACTGACAGTACAGTACATATCAACTGATTCTATGGATTATTGTCATTCTTATACACTGAGAATGAGCTAAATAGCATTAGAGGTCAAACGATTCCTTATCTTATGAGGACCTCTAGTGTTCATCCCTGGTATTAGAGCTTTAATATGACAAATTTAAATTACACTTTTAATGCTTTTGGGGCCTCTGAGCATGATAACATTTTGAAACTACACGTATTTCCTAAGAATTTCTTGTTCTTTATATGTAAAAAGTTTTGATGAGTAAGAATAATGCAATTTAAAGATATATGAAAATAACTCTTCATCTTTTTTATTGTTACTTTCATAAATCACCACATCAACACCGTTCAAGATATCCCAAAGCCGTTCACAATATAGGGAACATTTTCCCTATATTCTGATGATGATGATAAGAACATGTAATTCATGATGATAACAAAATGTTATCATTGCTTGTTTTACGTCCACCACTTCTGCTTAAATGTCATCGTTACCTATCTGTTCAATTTGTGTGTGGATATTTCTTTGCAGGTGACTCCTGTTATAAGACATCGCTTTTAAGCGCTACATAACAAAGAATCAATTAGGAAAACGGTGCCCAGTTGGCACATGCATTCACAGTAACCCTCAGCCAGTTTGGAATTAAAGTTTACTGAATTGAAAGGGTTAAACTTTAAAATCAACACACAGACACATGCACACAATATATAAAATTGCCAACCAGTTTCATTTGTTAACATTAACTATATTAGTTAACATGAACAATAATTAAATAGTATTTATTAATTTTAATTTTAAGCCAAAAAAAGTATTCATATATTGTTTAATGGTAAAATAGTATATTTTAACATTAGTTTATGTTCTGTGAATTAACATGAACATGAACACAGTTCATGTGGGTGTACAGCAATACACAAAGTGCTCTATAAACGCTTCTTTCTTTCAAAATATCTTTAAAAATCAAGTTGAGTATTGTAATGGGGTAATGGGTTTCACTCTCTCTCTTCCTTTCACCCCTCCCCCCTTCAGTCTCTCTTACTGTGACTCAACTACGCACACACACAGAGACCCAGAGTGACAGCAGGTTTCTGATTTCGATTTTTAATTTTCTTTAATTCATAGAAGCTTGTAAAAAAATTATATTTACAGCACTTGCTCAGAATGATAAGATCTCTGTGTGAAAAAAAGTTGTAAAGAGTTTGGATGCTGCACTTTAAAGATATAAAAAAATTACGGTTATGTTTTTTACTACATCTTTAAAAAATCACCACGTCAACACCGTTCAAGATATCCCAAATCCGCTCGCAATTTAACATCTTCAGAATCTTCTCTTCATGTTAAAAAAGTTTGGTGTGAATACCTTATTTTTCTTAGAAGGAGTGTGAATTTGTTTACAGCCTGATTTTTCCAAAAATCCACATTCAAATCAAAATAGCCGGCTTCCTGTTGGTCTTAGCTAATGAGTTTGATTTAGAAAGTTGTCCAGATTGATGAGAACAATATATGTACAGAGTTTGGTGACTGTAGGAAAAACTAACTCCCCAACTTTTGTCAAAAGATGGCGCTATAGAGTGCCTGCTCCACGCCCATTTATGACCTTTTGCCAGTGTCTAACTATCATTAATATTGATGTGTGTGTTGAGTTTCATGAAATTCTTAGCATGTTATCTGCCTCGAAAAGACAGGAATCTAATTTTAAAGTTTGAGACGTTGCCATGGCAACAGCATTTGATTTATCATCGACCCCTTTACATATTCTTATCGGCCGTGTTTTGACATGATTTTGATGAAGTTTAAAGAAAATCAAGTAAAATTAAGAGGCTGATTTCAAAGCATTTTGAAAATGACACGCTTCCTGCTGCCAGTTGGTGGCGCTATAACTTTGACTTATAATAGTCACATTTATGGAATCGGCATCATACAAGGAACAAACTGGTGAAGTTTCATCAGAATCAGGCAATGTGTGCAACAGTTATTAGACACTTCCTGTTTCTCATTTCTCGCCATAACTTTGTCGCCTTGCCACGGCCAAACCGTTCGAGATATCAAAAATCCCCTCGCAATTTAGCGTCCCCCAATGTCTTGAGATCATGCTGACGAGTTTGGTGACAATCGTATGGAAATCCTGGGAGGAGTACGTTAAATTCCAGAGCATGCGCTTTTTACACAGCCCTAAATATCTCACTTCCTGTTGCGTTGAGAAAATGACATAGAGTACAAAAGTTGTTCAGCTCAATGAGTTCTATATGTGTACCGAGTTTCATATGTGTACGTTCAAGTATGTGTGCTATATGGCCCTCAAAATTCCAGGGGGCGCTGTAGAGTCCCCTTGCCACGCCCCGGTACCAGCCTCTGTGACGTCCTGATGGCCGCAGATTCCGACATGTGTGCAAATTTTCAAGAGTTTTTGAGTATGTTAAGACCCCCTTAAGTGCCCGGAAGGTTAACAAAAAAAAATAAAAAAAAAATAAATAAGAATCCTTAGAAGAACAATAGGGCCTTCGCCCTTTTGGGCTCGGGCCCTAATAATAATAAACGGAGCAATTCCAATAGGGTCCTCGCACTGTAGTGCTCGGGCCCTAATAATAAACGAAGCAGATCCAATAGGGTCCTCACACCATCGGTGCTCGGGCCCTAATAAACGAAGCAGATCCAATAGGGTCCTCACACCATCGGTGCTCGGGCCCTAATAAGAAACGGAGCAGATCCAATAGGGTCCTCACACCATCGGTGCTCGGGCCCTAAATATGAGCCTATCCATTATACAATGAGAATGTTATTTATACTAAAAGCATTCATAGTAGTAACACAGAAAACAGCACAGCATTAATGATTAATGTCTTCTCTGTACAAGCATTTCGCCACAATATCTTAATTTGTCCAATAATCGTTTTTCTTTAAAACATGAAACTTCTTTTACAGCATCACTGCGACGATGATCATTCCGTTTCAGCATCTGATCTAACCTGTGCGCGCTCCCGCGCCAATATTTGCTGAACAGCGACCCCTGGTCACAGTTTTCGATAGGTCACAGATTTCGGCACAACACCGGCTAAAGGAGTACTAACGATATTAAACACGAGAGAAAAAACGTGAATGGAACGCAGATGACAAGCTAACCGGCTAACATACTGCTAAAGATAGTAAACAAGAGTTAAAAGCGTGAATGGAGTGCCAGTGGAAAGTTAACTGGCTAATGGAATGCTAACGTGCTGCACTCGTGATTATAAAATAAGGCGAACGATCAAATTAGTCAGATTAGTTTGATGGATAAGATCAGAAATCAAGTTAAGCTATATCTATCAATTTAAAACGGCAGAATTAACAATAAGATAGAGAATCCAACAGAAAACCGAAGCTGCAGGGAGCAACAAACACAGACCACTCTGCAGCAAGGCAAGGCAAACAGGAAGCAGGGAAAACAGCGAAACAGCGACACCCACAGGACAGGAGATGCAGTCGACAAAACCTGATGGAGCACAACTGTAGTTCTGGCGCTGCTGCGGATGATCAGTCAGAGTGCATCTGCGCTGCAGGAAAAATGTGCGGTGTAAAAGTCGTTATAGACTCTATGTTTAAACCGTATTACAGAGAACAAATGATCAAACTGATGAATACGGTCATCAACGATGAGTGTGATCCGAATCATGATTGTACGGGACTCACTAAATTCCAGGGGTTTCATTACCACGACGTAAAATGGGCGTCCCTGGGGGCGTTGGGAAAACGCCCCTTTCTAAAAAAAAAAAAAATATTAAGAGAGGTCACCGATCATGCGCAGTAAGTCAGTTTTTTTGCGCGGGCATTTCAAAACCTAGGATCAGCACTGATGGATGGACAACACAGTCATACAGGTTATTTTTATGTTTTAAAATCTTACATTTAAACGATTTTCGAAAACAAATAAACAGCCGTTATAGAAATGTAAAACATGTAGCGTCTATTTACGAAAATTAATCATGGTTTACAACGGTATCGTGGACAGGTATTTCAAGACACTGTATATGAATATAAATATGAAGTGCACGAAACCCCTGCGTTCGTGGACAGTTATTTCAAGACACTGTATATGAATATAATTATGAAGTGCACGAAACCCCTGCGATCGTGGACAGGTATTTCAAGACACTGTATATGAATATAATTATGAAGTGCACGAAACCCCTGCGTTCGTGGACAGGTATTTCAAGACACTGTATATGAATATAATTATGAAGTGCACGAAACCCCTGCGATCGTGGACAGGTATTTCAAGATACTGTATATGAATATAAATAAGTGCACGAAACCCCTGCGATCTTGGACAGGTATTTCAAGACACTGTATATGAATATAAATATGAAGTGCAAGAAACCCCTGC
Source organism: Garra rufa (assembly GCF_049309525.1). Lineage (NCBI taxonomy): Eukaryota > Metazoa > Chordata > Actinopteri > Cypriniformes > Cyprinidae > Garra > Garra rufa. The sequence continues at coordinate 19,365,222 of NC_133373.1, forward strand.
GATCGTGGCCAGGTATTTCAAGATACTGTATATGAATATAATTATGAAGTGCACGAAACCCCTGCGAACGTGGACAGGTATTTCAAGACACTGTATATGAATATAATTATGAAGTGCACGAAAGCCCTGCGATCGTGGACAGGTATTTCAAGATACTGTGCATGAATATAAATATGAAGTGCACGAAACCCCTGCGATCTTGGACAGGTATTTCAAGACACTGTATATGAATATAATTATGAAGTGCACGAAAGCTGCGATCGTGGACAGGTATTTCAAGACACTGTATATGAATATAATTATGAAGTGCACGAAAGCCCTGCGATCGTGGACAGGTATTTCAAGACACTGTATATGAATATAATTATGAAGTGCACGAAAGCCCTGCGATCGTGGACAGGTATTTCAAGACACTGTATATGAATATAAATATGAAGTGCACGAAACCCCTGCGATCGTGGACAGGTATTTCAAGACACTGTATATGAATATAATTATGAAGTGCACGAAAGCCCTGCGATCGTGGACAGGTATTTCAAGACACTGTATATGAATATAATTATGAAGTGCACGAAAGCCCTGCGATCGTGGACAGGTATTTCAAGACACTGTATATGAATATAAATATGAAGTGCACGAAACCCCTGCGATTGTGGACAGGTATTTCAAGACACTGTATATGAATATAAATATGAAGTGCACGAAACCCCTGCGATTGTGGACAGGTATTTCAAGACACTGTATATGAATATAATTATGAAGTGCACGAAAGCCCTGCGATCGTGGACAGGTATTTCAAGACACTGTATATGAATATAAATATGAAGTGCACGAAACCCCTGCGATCTTGGACAGGTATTTCAAAATACTGTATATGAATATAATTATGAAGTGCACGAAAGCCCTGCGATCGTGGACAGGTATTTCAAGACACTGTATATGAATATAAATATGAAGTGCACGAAACCCCTGCGATCTTGGACAGGTATTTCAAAATACTGTATATGAATATAAATATGAAGGGCACGAAACCCCTGCGATTGTGGACAGGTATTTCATAATACTGTATATGAATATAAATATGAAACCCCTGCAATCGTGGAAAGGTATTTCATTATGAATATAAATATGAAGTGTATCTGGCACGAAACCCCTGCGATCTTGGACAGGTGTTTCATGATACTGTATATGAATATAATTATGAAGTGCACGAAACCCCTGCGATCGTGGCCAGGTATTTCAAGATATTGTATATGAATATAATTATGAAGTGCACGAAACCCCTGCATTCGTGGACAGGTATTTCAAGACACTGTATACGAATATAATTATGAAGTGCACGAAACCCCTGCGATCGTGGACAGGTATTTCAAGATACTGTATATGAATATAATTATGAAGTGCACGAAACCCCTGCGTTCGTGGACAGGTATTTCAAGACACTGTATATGAATATAATTATGAAGTGCACGAAAGCCCTGCGATCGTGGACAGGTATTTCAAGACACTGTATATGAATATAAATATGAAGTGCACGAAAGCCCTGCGATCGTGGACAGGTATTTCAAGACACTGTATATGAATATAAATATGAAGTGCACGAAACCCCTGCGATCTTGGACAGGTATTTCAAGACACTGTATATGAATATAAATATGAAGTGCACGAAACCCCTGCGATCGTGAACAGGTATTTCAAGATACTGTATATGAATATAATTATGAAGTGCACGAAACCCCTGTGTTCGTGGACAGGTATTTCAAGATACTGTATATGAATATAATTATGAAGTGCACGAAACCCCTGCGTTCGTGGACAGGTATTTCAAGATACTGTATATGAATATAATTATGAAGTGCACGAAACCCCTGCGATCTTGGACAGGTATTTCAAGACACTGTATATGAATATAAATATGAAGTGCACGAAACCCCTGCGATCGTGGACAGGTATTTCAAGACACTGTATATGAATATAATTATGAAGTGCACGAAACCCCTGCGATCTTGGACAGGTATTTCAAGACACTGTATATGAATATAAATATGAAGTGCACGAAACCCCTGCGATCTTGGACAGGTATTTCAAGACACTGTATATGAATATAAATATGAAGTGCACGAAACCCCTGCGATCGTGGACAGGTATTTCAAGATACTGTATATGAATATAATTATGAAGTGCACGAAACCCCTGCGTTCGTGGACAGGTATTCAAGATACTGTATATGAATATAATTATGAAGTGCACGAAACCCCTGCGAACGTGGACAGGTATTTCATTATACTGTATATGAATATGAAGTGCACGAAACCCCTGCAATAGTGGAGGTATCTGAAGCAAATGGCTTTTCCCTAACTGCGCATGATCGGTGACCTATGCAAATTCTCAAATAGGCCACGCCTGCCTGGTGACGCAGTATTGATTACGGTGTACTGAAACCCCTGGAAAAAAGTGCATCCCATGATTGTACGGGGGATACTAAACGTATAACAAACCTCAAGAACGAAATGAAAATTGCAAGAAGCCTGAAAGATGAAGCATGGCCCGATGTGACAGACATCTGTGTTAACCTCTGTATTAACAGCAAAGAGACAATCAGCGTAACCACCAGAGAAATTCTGGGTATGATGACTGAACGTAGAGATGAGATTGGAATTGATGAAGTTCTCTATCTGTTTACGTGTATAACAGAATTATGTGTTTCGCTGGTTTCAAAACATTATGAATCCATGAAATGTGAAATCGTTGATTCTTTTGTCGATTTTATACTTGGCAAAAACATATTGGCCTTCAGAGATTTTCTTTTGTGGCTAGACCACTGTTTGTAACGTCAATTTGATCATTTTCTTGACAATGTATGAATGTATATTCAACAATATATTGTTGAAATAAAAGGTTGAATCACTCATTATCCTTTTCTCCAACTACAATTTTTGGATTTCAATGGTGTTGCAAACATATTATGTGAAGCGACTTATGAATTAGCAATTTTAAAAATACATTTTATCAATTGAATAAAAAGAAAACCAGTAGACTGAATAGAATGTAGGAGCGTAGACAGAAAAGAATTATTAAGAATCGCTTGTATATCTTATATCTGATATAAACTAGGATAACATAATAATGTAATGTGGGTCTCGAATGAATATGAGGTTTAAAATCAATATTTTATTAAATTAAGCAAATTCCAATACTGAAATTTATGAACAAAGAGAAGCTGGGGTGCACCAAGAACTCGCTAACATTACAGCAGCTCTGTTTTGCAGATTGCAAAAGCAACATGACTATTCCTGGAAACAGACGGTCACACACAACTTACAATCACACACACACACACACACACACACACACACACACACACACACACTGGTTTTTGTGGTTTAGCAGGACTTTGAGTGCCAAACCAGTTGTATGGTGGTTTAAGGGGACACACCTTTCCCAATGCCCTACAGAGATGATAAAACTATCAAAAAATTTGTTTTAGTCTGCAGATGAAGAATCTGGCTTAGACTTCCCTCTACACATAATTAAACAGATAATATGACAACCTGATATTTTGGTGGTACTTGGGGACAGCCACACCCCTCCTGAAATGTTCCCGCCCATTACATAATTGGGATTTGTAGGGTCCTACCGGTTTATAAGGACACTCATTTTACAACACACAAATCATGTCAATTCCCTGCATTACAGAGACCAATGTGTTTTACAGGGACTTGTACATACACAACACACAGACATGACGCTATGCTGCATTACCAAGACCAAGGTGAATAAAGAGTGCCGGATCATAAACACAATACACAACTGCACATCTTCCAACATTATAGGGACAGATGTGATTTACTGGCACAGGCCAATACACAGCACACTAACATGACCCTATGCTGCATTACCAAGACCATGGTGAATAAAGAGTGCCTGATCTTAATACATAACAGAACTAAGACGACAAAAAAGACCAGTGTCAATGTGTTTTAGAAGCAATTTAATTGCACCTTTATATAACAAAAATGTTTTGTTTTTTTCCCCCCCTTTCAGTCTTTAGCATGTTTTATAAGCATGGCATGCCATTTTAGGGAGAAAAGTGGCATTGACAAATTTCAAAACATGCGCACTTGCTGGCACTTAGTCATTGTGGCCAATTCATTGCTTCATTACAGCCGTAATTTCAGCATTTGACCAGCACACTCTTCGTCCTCTCCGTGGGTTTTCCACTTCATCTTCGCTGTCATTGTCTGTATAATAATAATAAAAAAACTTTAGTAAATTGTAACTAGCTTGTACTTACAGTGGAGATCAAAATTAGAGAATGAGCTATAGTTTCCTAAATGTCAAGGTCATCGCTTAGTCCTATTTGAAGTTATCCTAACAGGAGTAGAAGGGCAGTGTTTAAGTTTATTTTATTAACTGCATTATATAATATAATAATATTAGTATAACATACATACAGTACATACATACACACATACATACATATATATATAAAATGACAAACCCTATTTAACTGGCAGCATTACTCTAATTTTTACTGCAAGAGAAATTATTCATTCCAAATCTGTGATTTCTTGAATACTGCATCTTTACAATGACAGTAATTCATTCAAGTCCCCCCAAAACCTCTCCTCTCACCTTCATGAGCATGTTGGGAGGATAGAGGAGAACTGGTCTAAACTTCACATAGTGATGAGTAAGTTTAGATGGGAAATATTATGTCATGTTCAGTGAAATGGCCAGAGCAGAGTCCTGATCTAAACCCAACTCAAAATCTCTAGAAAACCCTTAGCAAATAAAATATGGCTGAGAAACCCCCTACAGTTAAAAGAAGTGAACCAAGATCACACCAGTCCAATCTGAGAAACCAGTGATGTCCTGCTATGCAGATGTGCTCAAGTCACTCAAAACTCTAATTTTAGCTGTAATATTTCCTGCTACAGTGGTTACTGTTCCCTAATTTTGATCAGTGTTTTCCACAAAATATTTTTTCTATATATTTTTTTTATATAGCTACAGCTAATGTTCCTTCAAATTGTAAGCAATAAAGATTAACAATATATCTTAGAACAAAAAAAATCAAGTATTTATAGATGGTCTCCAATTTTGATTCCACTGTACATTGATAGTAGTATTGTAATTTTAACCCTGGTACCTTGAGTAACAGAAGTTCTCTCAAAGGGCATCTCCTGAACAGCTGCAAGAAATCAGTTAAATAATGATCAGGAAACTCAGAAGTCAAACAGAAAAAACATTACAAATAACACATTCAAAAGGATATTGCCTGCTAAACATTATTTTTTTTTAACTTAAATTCAAACAATCATTTATCAGTTTTTGGCTTTAAAGAGAGTTCACCCAAAAATGAAAATTCATTTTCAATTCAAGTCATTAAGTAGTTGTACTTAGGTTGTTTCAAACCTGTAAGACATTTGCTCAACTTCAGAACACAACTGAAGATATTTATAATAAAAGCTGAAGGGTTCATGTCCCTCCATTGACAGCCAACACAACTACCATGTTCAAGGCCCAGAGAGCTAGTTCACGAGAGCACCACGACACATGAGTGCTGTGTTGACACGAGAGGACACGTTATCACAATAAAAGATGAAATATCTCTTTAACATGAAAATGAATATCAACTTGTTGATACAGACTAGAAAGAAAATACTGACACATCCTTAATTTCAGTTATATTGCACTAAAATAGACAGTGGTTGCCATAATTTCACCAGCTAAAAATGCTTTTAAGTCAGTTATTTCTATATTTTGCTGTAGTGTGTCAGTTGGAAATATCAGTTTACATTTCCAAACATTCAATTTGCCATTAACTGTAATAATCCAGTGAGATTTTTGTTTTAACAAGGAGTCTGACAACAGCCAGTGCTCCACACAGAGATCCAGTCTGTCTGCAATGACATGAAGAAATGGAACAAACTGAGATAGGCTAAATCCAGAAGACTTCAAGAAACCTACCTGCAAAACCACAGTACTGTTAAACATTTTAGGTGTTTAAAATTGTGTAAAAATGCTCTAAAATGAGGACGCTTGTCAAAAACGATGTCATGAATAGATTTTCTTTATCCATGATGACCATTCTTTGCATTTAAAGCAGCTTGTGCCTAGTTTTGCAGGTAAGTTTCTTAAAACCTTCTGGATTTAGCCCATCTCAGTTTGTTCTGTTTCTTCATGTCATTCCAGACAGACTGGATGATGATGATTTGATGATGATTTGATGAGATCTGTGTGGTGCAATGGTTGTTGTCCAACTGCTTGTGCTAACAAAAATCTCAATGGATTATTTCAATTAATGGTCAAATGAATGTCTGGAAAAGCAAATTGATATTTCCTTCTGACACACACTACAGCAAAAGACAGAAATAACTAACTTAAAAACATTTTTTTAGCTGGTGAAAATACAAGTGTTCCAATAATTATGGCCACAACTGTATTTTATAAATATATAAAATGTTTATAAATATGTATATATTGATATATAACATATATTGTTGGTGACATACCAGCACTACTAGAAGCACCTGCCGCTCCAGCCACAGAATCATCGGAATCACTTTCATCATGATCATTGTCACCGGAATCAGTCATATTGATCTCATCTTGAAGTAAAAATGAATTTTTAGAACATGAGAAACATGTACACCTGTACTGAGAAATCAAACAACATAACCACACCATTTATGAAACCTGACAAATTACACTACGTCCTACAGTGAACATAGAGTTTCTTTAAATGTCCCTATGAGTGTTAAAAGATCTACACTGTACTGCCTACTCTAGGATGGACATACCTTCAACTTCAATATCATCAAGTGATTTGCCCTGAAGATCAGGGGCCGTATGTATAAAACTTCTAAGAAATGCTCTTAAGAGTAGTCTTAAACTTTGACTTAAGTGTCAAAAAATTCTTAGTAAGAAGTAGGACTTTTTTAAGAGTAGGAGACTTTTATAAAGAATCTAAATCTCTTTCAGTGTATTTAAACAAATGCTTTGCATTGTAGAAAATTATCACAAATTATTATTAATGCTTTGAAATCCATGTCTCCTCATTTACAGTTGGAGCAATGATGTGAACAGCTCTAAGAACTCAAAGAAAGCCCACATACTTAAAAGTTTCTTGTTTTGCAGCATGGTTTGACGGTCAGTTGGAAAGTCAATAAACTGCCGTTAAGTTGTGGCCAAGAGAGAGAAAAAAGTCTTACTGATTTTGTAAGCATATTGCATATTTGCTTGGAGTCAATTGTTTTACTTTTATTTTTTTGATAATAATGCAGTAAAATGTGTCATATTTTTTTGGCATTGCTGTCCTACAAAGAAATTATGAACATGCAAAAACAAGAGAGGACCAACACAAAATTAATAACTGATTATGTTGTATTCAATGTCAATGGTGACCGTTTAGTGATTTTGTCACTAGATTTGTTGACGTCCTTCCCCCTTTTGAGACTTTGAGACTAAACCTTATTTAGATTACAACACTCTCCCACTGATATATTTATATTATATAGATCAGTGAACTCACCATTATGTCCTCATCGGCTACATTGTGTGACTGTTTTAACTACTTTCAATTGAAAGCAGTTAGCAACATTGATCAGTGTTTTTCTTATATTTTGATGGTTTAAGTGAAATGTGAGGTCATTAAAACCCTCCACACATCACTTTTGGTCACTGATGTGTTTGGTGAGGTTAGTGTCACAATATTTAAGACCCTGCTTACTGTGGCATCACCAGTGCTTTGCTGCATTTTTACAATCTTTCAAATTTTCCAGTGAAAATAAACAAACAAACATTATTGCAGCTAGAGCATTGATTTGTAGAGTGGATTAAGTTATTATGCTTATTACTTAGTCAATTACAAAAATAAATACATTAAAGAATGCCTGATGGTCACGACTGTATCATTTTATCAACTCCATATCATCATATAACTCCAATATGTCATATTTTGATTGTAAAGTGTGTGTTTCCTCCTTTTTGCTGCCATTGTGTTACTCCTAACTAGGTTAGGAGACCTCTCCAACTCTCTTAAATAATTTAGGAGCTGAGACCTAGTCTTAACACTTAAGAACTTTTATGAATCACTCTTTATCTTAAGTCCAGAAATAAGAATAAAATTACGTCACTCTTAGAATTTTGAAACACTTAAGACTAAAATTTGACTCTGAGAAGCTTTATACATACGGGCCCAGGCAGACATCCCTTTTCCATGGCTAGGAGTAACTTAGATATTCTAGCAAGCTGAGTAGTGACTTCTGGCAGCCTGTAAAGTCACGGTGGACGCGGATGTTATGCCCTAAGAAATCGGCAACCTGATCTAGTTCATTATTCTTCAAGTTTAGGATTTGTGAGAGAGTAGCCATGTGCTTGCGTAAATGCTTGCTATTATTATTCCTTTGAAACATGCAACCTATGTATTTAATTGAACTGCATTCTTTTTTCCAAAACAATGGGCAAAGACACTATAAGACAATATCAAAGACATTACAATTTTTTTTGCAAAAATGTAAAATATTTTTGGTTCATTATAAAACTATGGCAGATGAATTAGACTGTGGCAGGTTACCAGAATATAGGTAAATAATAGGAAACAGTGTAAATAATTAAACCAAAATATGTGAATACCTCCTCGACTGCTTCAGTGGGGGCACAAAAGCTCTGCTCCTCACTTAAAACATGTTCTTTGGCAGGTGAGATCTGAAAACATAATTAAAGAAGCAAGGGTCATATGGAGATGTTTCTTACTATACCAAACTAACATTTCCTAAAATTATGCAATGCTCTTTATTACCTTCACCATATCCTTCTCAACACGGTCTTTATTCTCTAATGAAAATTGGTCCATCTCAGAAGTCACCTGAAATTAAAAGAAAAACAAACATTTTTTAAAGACAAAGGATTTGGAAATGGTCCGTTTCCAGTCCTTCAGTAGCAGCACAAATACTGGACTCCATTAACACTGAACACTTACAGTTTTTTACAGACGCTAGGACACATTTCTCAATACTTAGGTCACTTTTTCAAAACTCTTCACACAATTCTCCAAACCGACTTTCAGTTTGGCAAAGCAGTTCATTTCACATTCAAAATGCACTACATCTACCAAAATACTTTATTCAGGTCTCAAATAAACTCATTCTTCCAGAACACTAGAAAAGGTTGACAGCCAACAAACACACTTTGTCACCCACAAAACAGGAGCTAAAAAACACTAACAACACGTAGCATTACACAGTGTTTTCTTGTGTAAAACAAGGACACATCTGTTTATAATTGCAATATATATTGTTTATAACTGCAATATCTGTTACTGGAATGAATCTATTTCTATTTCTGGCTGGGTCCACGTTTACATCACAATACAAACCTATTCAGCAGTTGTCTCCTTTTGTAACGAAATTGAAAGAGTAACACCTGTGTAGATGTTCATCTACAATGAGAAACAGCTGTGGCTGGTTAAACTGCATTTTTAGATTTGAAACATGTTTAAAATATTGCTGTTGAATTTTGCCGTCTTATTCAGTTTTGCATTGTGTTATTGTTTGAACATAAGTTTCACAGTTTTGAAAACAGTATGTAAGCATGTGCAAAATGTCCTGTACGTACAAAGATTTTTGTCAGTTGTTGTGTCTGAGTGAGAAAAGAATTCATGAAATTGAGATGTACTTATTAAATGCATTTTGTGCCAAAACAATGATAATTGATCCTCAGTTTAGCCACATAGACTTCCATTGTGCTCACTGTGTGAAGAGTTTTGCAAAAGTGACCTAAGTACTGAGAAATGTGCCCTCGCGTCTGTAAAAAACTGTAAATTGAAAGAAAAAAAAAGAAAAACATTACCTTCTCTACATCTCGCACTTCAGACTGGGATAGATTGTTCAGTTCAAGAGTGGGTGGTTCAACCTCTTTAAGAGTCTATGAAACAAAACTGGACATTTGTATCATTGATTTAACAGCGTAGATCTCACAAACATGTCTTTGCTTCATATGATCATTCTCTTGCAGCACAACTACATTTACCTCATCTAGTCCCACAGCAACCGCACCACAATCATTGGTGTCTGATGACAGCTGGGTCTTAGGAGTTATCTGAAAATTAGAACACCACTTTACATACAGAAAAATTTTCTCTATGAGATACAGAACAATATCAATCCAACAGAATGTGAGAAATATATCCAAGGAATAAATGCATAGACAATTGGTAATGTAATGAAATAATGATTTAAAATGATTTCAAAACCTTGCTTTTATTTTAACATGATAATGCACAAATAAAAGCACAATATTTATTTTTCAAATCAATATTTAAATATTACTCAGTGTAATGATGTCTTTTTCTGCATTACATGTGTGTTCATTACAGTACGTCAGTTTGTGTGAAGCTTTACACCTGTGTTATGAGGACACCTGTTTTATGAGGACCATCAGGACATATTCTTGATATCTGACTGAAGAATCTCAGTGTGTTGTGTTAGTTTGACAAAAGCCTGGTTTATGAGGACACTAGTTATTACCGGGACAGAGGTAACTCAGTATCTCAGTAACAACTAGTTCAAGCATTTCTGTGCATAAGAGAAACTGTGGTGCCATAGTGCTTGTGTTAGCTGTCCTGCAGGTGATTATGACTCACTCATCTGTGCTCTTAAACAGAATTCAGTCTCAAATAACTGTGGCAATCTATGTTTACATTTGTTTCTAAGCAATTCTGAAATCTGTTCATTAAAGGAATAGTTCACCCAAAAATTAAAATCCTGTTATGATTTACTCCCCATCAAATGCTGGTCCCCACTGACATCCACAGCATTGAAATAAATACCATGGAAGTCAGTAGAAAATAGGAATCTGTCTTGGTGAATTGCATTTAGTGTAGTGGTCATATTATTGGAGGACACCCATTTTTAAGTGAACTAACCCTATAACTATAATCAATCAGAACATTTAACTCACCTTTAAACTCACTGATGAATCTGCCCTCAAGCCCATGTTTGTCCTTCTTCACAATTGCAAACTGTATGGCCTCCTCGACTGGTTTGAGTTTTCTTCTTCGTCTTTTCACCTCCGTCATTATTTGATGTGTCTGCTCATATAGAAAAATACCCTCAATAATACTGACCACTGCATTTCATTTGAGATAATTCAGTAATTTTGTTTTCACATTAAGACAGACAGTTCTACAGGGATGAAATATACACTACCAGTCAAAAGTTTTTGAACCAAAAGATTTTTATTTATTTTTAAGACTAAGACCAAACCTGCATTTATTTGAACCAAAGCAAAATCTGTACAATTTTGAAATGTGTTTACTCTTTAAAATAACCATTTTCTGTTTGAATACATTTTAAATGGATTGAATTGATTGTGTTGCTGTGATTCAAGATGAATTTTCAGCATAATCACACCAGTCTTCAGTGTCACGTGATCCTTCAGAAATCATTCCAATATGCTGATTTGCTGCTCACGAAACATTTCTGGGCCCAGTTTTTCAAAAGTAATCCACTAGGATTTTGGATAACGGATTGGATCAAATCTTGAAAATGGGTTTTTCAAAAGAAAAAATGGATTACATAATCGGATTAGATCATGTAATCCAATCTTGGTTTTGATCCGGATCAAACCTTTAGTTTGGGTTTTTCAGAACTTTTTTGTAGGATTTGGATCACTTTGATCCAAAAAATCTGGATTAAACTGATCCCATCAGAAGGGTGGATTCAGCATGGATTTCATGCCCAAAATGTAATGAAAACTTTAAAAATGTATCAAATAATACTATATTTGGATCATGCAGTATCTTACAAGATATCCTATTTATTCATAAGGTTTTAATTTTATTTGTTCATCCGTCAGGCTACAGTGATTAGGTAGGCTTTAATGTATTCAGCCTTTCAGTATAGGCCTACAGCAAAGTAGAAAGAGTTTGGCCTCATAAAATAATCCCCCAAACAGCTGTCAAAATTGAACAAAAACAATAAATTTTATTCTGTCACTAATTGATATATATTTTCATCACAATCGGAAATATTTTTTGTTTTTAGAATATTTATTAGTGATGCATGCAATGATTACTAACCAAAAATATGCAAAGAATGGCAATCACTGATTTTTGAAATTATTATTTGACATTAAGTCTTTTTTTTTTATTCAATACATCTATATTTGAAACTTATAAATATCCTCACTGTACAGTGTTTGTGTTGTAGGTCTCAGATGAGCGGACTGCTGGAAGAGGATGGGGTGTTTTTTTTTTATTGTTTTTAGTTTTTTTTTTTTAATGTGTGTGTTTTCATTTCAAATAAAAATAAACTTATTTGACCCCACACTGGCTATTTTACTTGTTGCTCTTTACATATCTATAGTTCTACATTGTGATTTCCTATCCTGTTTGAGCACTTGTTATCCAGATTTGCTGATCCTGAAAAGTTCCTATCCGGATCAGATTGATCCAATCCGATGTTGCTTTGAAAAACTGGCTCAAAAGTAAGATGGATTACGTGATCACGGATCGCAAAAACAAGGATTACTAAATCCGGATCAATTTTATCCGGATTAAACCTTTTGAAAAACCGGGCCCTGATGATTACTATTATCAATATTTAAAACAGTAGGGTAATTTGTTTCCAGGACTCTTTGCTAAATATAAAGATCCAAAGATCAGAATTTAATTTCATCAGCATTTCAGGGAGACATAAATACATTATTATTAATACATACATAAATTAATACTTTTATTTAACAAGGACACTTTAAATTTATGAAAGGTAATGATAAAGACATTCATAAAGTTTTATATATAAAAAATGTACAGAGAGGAAGAGATCTTTTGAGCACCAAATCAGCATATTATAATGATTTCTGAAGGATCATGAGACTCTAAAGATTGGAGTAATTATGCTGAAAATTCAGCTTTGAATAATACAAAAAAATTACGATATTACTGCTATTCTGGCTGTATTTTGGATCAAATAAATGCAGGCTTGGTGAGCAGAAGAGACTTTAAAAAAATCGTTTTGACTGATAGTGCAAGTTACTATTCAGGAGTAAAACATGCACATCTCTTTGTTTATTAATCTCTTATACCCCAGCAGATTATTATTACAGATATGCTATTTTACAAAACAGTTAAAACTATATTGCAAATGAAAGCAATCAGTAGAAATTCGCTAGCACTGTTAGCATCACGCGCTAGCTGCTTTAAAATTGTAAAACGAGCTCTGATGCGCTTACAAAACATGCACAAACAAGCCAACGTGAGCCATAAACTTTTTAAAGATTCGATTAAACAAAATATAACTTACCTTTTACATTACAGTCGCTTCAAACTTACAGGTCCACAGAACAGATGTCTTCACTTAGGCAGCGTCCGGTCCAAACAGGAAATTGACCTCCGATTAGACCACGACGATTATAATATAAACGAATTGTAAAATACTAATATAAAATTAAATACTAATACTAATATGTATTTAATATATAATTGTGATGAAGCCTAGTAATTAAATGTGTGGTTCGGTTTATAATCTAAATTGCATTAACTTACATGTTATAAGATACTGTGCACTAAAGCGGGCTGAAGCCACGCCCACCGACGCCATCTTGTTTTCGCGATTTCCCGCCCACGTTACCGATCTAGCCAATCAGCGGCCTCAAAACTTACACTTGCGTGTAATATGCAAATTTTTGATGACGCAGATGTTGTACCGGGTCCCGGCTCCAGGGGCGCACTTTCAAGTTCAGAGATACACAGTGTATAGTAAGATTTCAGGGTTTTGTGGTATATTAGGACATGGCGCCAAAATTTGAGAGGGAGTTCCTGGGACTTAGAAAATGGCTTCTACATTGCCGGAATTATAAGGACATGGTCCCTGTCCTCATAAACCCAAATGTCCCTGTAATGCTGGTGTGTATTCAGGTCAAAAGTCCTTGTAAACCACAAAAACCAACACACACACACACACACACACACACACACACACATGTTGGGTTTACATGTTTTATGGGGACATTCCATAGGCGTAATGGTTTTCATACTGTACAAACTCTATCGCCCTACACCTACCCTAAACCTAAACCTAGCCCTCACAGGAGATTGTGCACACTTTTACTTCCTCAAAAAAACTCATTGTGCATGATTTATAAGCCTGTTTCCTCATGGGGACCTGAGAAATGTCCCCACAAGGTCAAAATCTACTGGTATTCCTATCCTTGTGGGGACAAAAATTATGTTAAAAAATTATAGGTAAAACACAAGAAAGATAAAAACACAACTAAGGCTGAAGCTAATTTTTGTTTGGTCTGGTTTTAAAGTTGGCCTTTTAAAGTTTTGTGATTTATACAGTACCTGACTTCACCATGCAGTAATGTAACAAACAATGTTCAACATAAACAAGTATCCAAAACTTTTGTTTTTCTGTAGATTATCTCTGTAATGAAATCTCAGTTCACATGCATTTTCTGGCTAACAGCTAAAACGTGGACTGATGCTGAACCTATTTTTTAGTCCTTTAGGATTGGTGAAATGTGTGTTATAAAATGCAAAAAAAAAAAAAAAAAAAAAAAAACTATTTCAAATGTCCTTAAATATATAAAAACAAAACATGCATGGCAACTTTGTAAACACTTAACAACTTATATAAGACAATCATGACAACACACAGTTGCAGTACTGTGTTTTTCTCAGATCAAACCATTTGGTCAGATGAATACCTAAAATGTGTCGATGTGATGGTGCAGACCATCTAAAAACATCCACCTTTCCATGAATTAACTGCATGTTATCTGTGAATTATTTACTGGAATAATCTTTAGAGACACAGACAAAGGAAATAGTTTCTGTGGCAATCTTGACGTTTAATGTCTAACTTTAAGTGTAATAGATGGGGTTAGTATTAAGTGTAACAGTCATAAAAGAAAAATAGCAAGACCCCCATTTTCAAGTTGAGGTAGGGGTTGTTATGTGTCTTTGTGACTTGGGTAGCTGGACTGGAAAAAACTACCAAAAGGATGTCACACTTTTTAGTTTTTAGAATATCACACTCTCAGTCAAAATCTACTGGTATTCCTATCCTTCAATTCCTAGGTTGGCGAGGTCTTCATTGATGATCGGTCTCTGGAGCTCATCTGGTTGACATCCATGGCTACTGAAGTCATCTCCAGGTGGTGATCCATGATCTAAGCTGGTGCGGACTGGATCCGGGGGACTGCAGTGACCATCTGATCCGGATACAGGCTGGGTCTGGTGGCTACGGTGACCTCGGAATGAAACAGACTAATATTAGCGTATGTCATTCTTTTTACGATGCAACGAGTGCATCAGATGTAATGTGAGGTGTTTTCGGTTCCGGTTGACCTAATTAATGCATCTTAACAATCCTTTAACGGATTTGAATTATAGGAATGTGTTAATGTTTTATGTGTAAGCCAGGTTAAAGAGATGTGTCTTTAATCTAGATTTAAACTGACAGTGTGTCTGCCTCCCGAACAGTGTTTGGTAGATTGTTCCAGAGTTTAGGCGCTAGATAAGAAAGTGTGTGGAGACAAGAGTGTGGAAACTTTAACATGCTTACACTTTAAAGAATGTGCAGCTTTCAGCGCAATCGTTTGATTTGTTTCAGTTGGGTAAAACAGCAAGACTTAACTTTCATGTTAATGCTTCATGTGATTGCATATCGTGGACAGACACAAAGTTGCACTAAAAGAAATATCTCAGAGAAAGACTGTTACTGTATTTCTTAATTTAAATGTATCTGTATTATAATGACAGTTCACAAAGAGGTGTCCTCACCAAAAAAACATAAATATGTCATTTACAAGAAAAATGTAATTTACAAGACATTGAGATTCTTAGATGCTAGACATCCCTGACAAAATGTGTTGACATGCAAAAATACTCACAAAGGTCTTAGCACTGCTATTTACAAATATAGTAGAACAGTATATTGTGTCACTTGCAAAGAAAATTCATTACCAGTTTATTAGGGCCAAAAGGAAATGATGATAATAGTTATATCTCTTTCAATTCGAAAAAATCAGACGTTGGTGCTTTAATCTTTTAGCCTTAAACCGTTTAAACGACTTGGCACCTACAACATAGTTAAATAATCAAAATGTATAAGTTTTGTGTTCTAGGTAAGAAAATTTACACCAATATAGGTTCCATGAACATTAGAAAACAACATGTATCCCCTGTGGTTGTTAAGCACCTCGGGTAAACAAATTGAAATGTAGGTCTGTCAAATGAGAAAAGTTTAGTCATACATAAAAAATAATAATTCTGAATTAAAAATTTGCTTGTCACAAACACATCCAAAGTGTTTCCACTCATGTGAGAAAAGCACTAGGGTGCATTAATGATCTGAAAAAAAACAAAAAAAAAAAAACAAAAAAAAACAATGCTGCTCATTTGGCTATTTCTACAGAAATTAGAGAACAAAACAAAAGTTTAATTCAAAGACAACAGACTACGCACCTTGCTTTCGTGACACACAAATATGTTTAACCATTTAAAGCTGTTTAAAACTTGTGGGCGTAATTATTTTACTGAGAAGTTTTAAGTGGAGTGTATATTTGTTCTGTTGCAGTACACATACCATCTACGGTCTAGATGAAAATGAAAAATATTTCTTAACTAACAACAGAAAGTAAACAACATGATTATGATAACAGTTTTGTCTTTATAAAATAAAAAATTGCTGGGAGTTTTCTGTGAGGGGTAGGCTTAGCTGCAGTATTGGTGGTAGGGTACAGTTTGTACATTATAAAAACGTTACCCATGTTCCACAGAATCACCCATACTGTTGATTCTTTGTCTAAAGCATGATTCTGTGCATATCTATATGAGATGGATGTTGTAAAGCCATTAAAACTAGCACATTTGGCATACTCTCATCCATCGTCAGTTAGACCAAAATCTTCACTGTTAGAAGTAATGGATAGGGAGGATGGTTTGGATAGTGATGGTTTGAATATTTTTACTTAAGACTATTAGCTTACAAATTAGGTTGTACTGATCCTACAGATGTGTTAGCATACACACGTACAGATGATGTAGTAGGAACATACCCAAACACAACACCTTTTCAAAAGGATATAGAATGTGTGATGGGTAATGGTCTTGGTGAAATTTTAAATTCTTTTTCAGTTTTTGGGTATTGGCATGGAAAATATTTGTGCATTAGTATTGCAAAAGCATTTCAGCATTGACATATGCAATCAAAACTGTGACGTTTTCAACATTTAGCCTTAGTTTTTAACATTTAGACATGGACAAGGATTAGCATGAACTTACAGAGGATTCTTAAAACAAATACAGCTGTACCAATGAGATGTGAATTGTGTCATCTGCTAACTGAACAAGATGGCTAAATCTAATCGTGTAATGAAAATATAATTTACAAAACCTACATTTAAAAACTTTCACAGTTGCCCAAAACTGTTTTTTTTTTCCAAATTCTATATCCATTATAAACATTTATTTTCTTGCTATATTCTCCTTCTTGGTGTTTTGGTCTCTTGAATGCACAAAAGGGTGGGATGAACTAATCTTTACTCTTTACAAGAGTGTGGAAACTTTAACATGCTTACTCTTTAAAGAATGTTGGTGATTTTTTTTTTTAATTCTTTTTCAGTTTTTTTGGGAATTGGCATGGAAAATATTTGTGCATTAGTATTGCAAAAGCATTTCAGCATTGGCATATGCAATCAAAACAGTGAAGTCTTAATTTTCAACATTTAGCCTATAGATCAGACAGAACTGAACCGTTTAGGGGTTTGACATGGACACATGGTGTTTGGATGTCTTCTAACCATCAAACAAAGCACATCCCCATTAACAAACAAATTAAAAACATATCAGACACCAACTATATTGTGGTAGAAAACAGGTAGGAGAGAAGCTATGGACTTTGATGTCTAGACACCAATCCTGCTAAGGACAAACTCCTTATCCAGGCTGGATGTAGACGGGATGATAGGCACACTCTTTGCATTAACACATACCATGCTGATCAAACAAAACTCGTTCTGTTGAGGTGTCAACACACAATAACTCAGCCAATTTTTCACAATCAGGGCAACCCAAACTCTTCCAGACTGAAGTGATCAAAAAGGAACAACCATAAAACACAAGGGGATCGGATGGTCAGATAAAACATTGCAAATTCACTTGTAAAACTAATTAAAGTCAAACCTAGATGTCTGTACTTAGATCTTTTGATTTACATACCCCACTGTCATGTCACGTCCTGTCAGTCAGGGGTAACAGACCCCTGGTGACATGCCTGTCAGAGTGGCAGAGACCCCAGAACCCCATAAATTCTGCCATATATTTAACCCTACACATGTTTGACATGTGTTAACCTGTCCATCACTGCTGACAAGTACCACAAATCAGACCATAAATCTAGCCATAAATCAGGGCCATAAATCATAATTTAGACACATATGTATGTGTATGTAAGAACTACTTTGGAACTCTTGCATCTACATTAATATTAGTCTGTTTGTTTCTTATTCCCAGGTCACCATAGCCACCAGATCCAGTCCGTATCCAGATCAGATGGTCACTGCAGATCCAGTCCAAACCAAGAGCAGATGATGGATCAACACCTACAGCCGAATGTCAGTGGATACCATGTCAACTAGATGAGCCCCAGAGACAGATCATCAAAAAATAACTCCTACCCTAAACGGCCACCGGCACAAGGCCATGGGAACCAGATGAGTCCTCCCCAATTTGACTTTGTTGCAATATGGAACTCTTGCATTATTATTGACATTTTACTTTATTATTTTAATACTGTAAGGTTGCTTTGACACAACTTGTATTGTAAAAAGCGCTGTATAAATAATCTTGACTTGACTTGACTTGACTCATTAGCGTCTTTCCCCTCACTTATCTTTGTAGACACTCATCGTGACAGGGCTGGTGTTTTTCTTGTAAATCATATTCTATAATAATAGAAAACAGATTTACTGCATTTTTCCCTTTCATCACCTTTAGGGATTTTATATACAAAACAAACTCATTATGAAATGCACAAAAGGCTGATTTTACTTTTAAGTATTTCGACTTATGTGTATATACAATTTACCCAACATAAAGATGTTATTAACCAGAAAATCATCTTTACTATTATTTATTACAAGTCTATAGCTAATGTCCTAGGGTGAAGCTATCAAGGTAACATACCTTTTGGTAAAGCCATCCAACCATAACGAATTTACATACATACATATCCCAACGCATTTACATACATACATATCCCATCAAAAAAAAAAAAAAAAGAATTTCTTTAATTTTGGAAGATAAAGGAAATTTTAAGTATTTAGTTCTGAGAATATGAATGGTATCTTTTTGGAAATTATAAGAAATTGAATTTCTGTAAACTATGATAGGATAAGAAATATTGTTAAACATATTTCTAATACTTTTGTTTAAAAATTGACCTTCTCTGCATTCACAGCTTCCAATTAACAGTGGAGGAAAACATAAGGTCATGGGATTAGAATAAAAGAGAGTTTCTTTAATTAGACAAATAATAGAGTTAGGGATAGCTTTAACAACCAATTCAAATTTAGCCCGATTGCAACTTGAATATTTAATACAGAAATTCTGTTATGATATAATACCACTCTTTTCCATTAAATGGGACACTGACCAAATACCTTTCTCCATCCAATCCTTATCATACAAAGATTTGTTTCTAACTGTAATGTATCTATTATTTCATAGTGGTGTATTATGTGGTGTGAAATTATGGTTATATAAAATTTTTCAGTATAGCATTGTGTCACACCCCCGGACTTCCATGTTGGTTTCTCCCATCTATTCCCACCGCAGCTCTGTGTATTTTGGTTCAGCCCTCATTGTCTGCACCTGTGTATGTAATCAGTCTGTGTATTTAAGTTGTGTGTTTCTCCTCATTCTTGGTCGGTCTTTAATGTTACCACTCTGTGTTCCTGTGTCTACCTGTCTCCAGTTGGATTTATTAAATACTTTATTTTTACTACGTTGTTGTTCGTGTGTTCCTGTCTGATCGTGACAGAAAGACCGACCGATACATTTTTTTTTGCGTATTCCACCC
Source organism: Garra rufa (assembly GCF_049309525.1). Lineage (NCBI taxonomy): Eukaryota > Metazoa > Chordata > Actinopteri > Cypriniformes > Cyprinidae > Garra > Garra rufa. Next base: position 19,385,318 of record NC_133373.1, read on the forward strand.
CGTTTTGTTTATCGTTCTGTTTTACAGTCTTTTTGTTTCCATTGTGTTTCCCCCATGGATTCCTTCCTACGTCCAGAATTCATCCTCCTCCGGCTGAAGCAGGGGGATTTACCGCTCAAGGGATTTACGCTCATGTTCCAGCTTGTAGCAAACACCACCAGCTACCCGGACGACGCGCTCTATGACGCTAGCCTCAACGCGTCATGCAGAGCGCCGTCGTCCGAGGACGGCCCTCGAGCGGATTTCGCCGCTCGAGGGCCAGAGCCTAGCCAGCCACCCCGACCCGTGGATTACGAGCCCTTTGTTGACGGGAAGCCCGAGCCCGGAGCGAAAGTTGTATGGAGCGCCGACGGGGTCATAACTTCCGACCAGGTGCGAGAGCCGGCCACTACATCTGCGACGGTGGAGTGCTTCGTGGAGCAAGAGAGGGCGGTAGAGAGCCCTGCCCACTGCACCACCAATGGGGGTGAGCATGAGCACAACTCTGGGGACTTAATAGACTTTGTCACGGATATACCTGTCTGCCTGGATCTCCGCTGGTTCCATCCAGCCGTCCTGTATCTCCGCTGGTTCCGCCCAGCCTTCCAGAATCCCCGCTGTCTTCTGTCTGTCCCCTTGCTCACCCTCAGCCCACCATCTGTGCGGTGGGTTCGCCGCGGGTCTGCCAGTCTCCATCGGTGTCATGGCTGGAGTCCTGGACTCCGCCTCGGCCCTCCGACCCTGTGGCTCCACCCCGGCTCTCTGCTCCCTCGTCTCCACCATCGCCCGTCGGTCCACCAGCTCCACCGGGCTCCATCGTCCCTCCGGCTCTGCCTTGGCCCTCCGGATCCGCGGTGTCGCCCAAGATCATCGGCTTTCCGTCTCCGCCTCGGGCTCTCCCACCACCTACTCCGCCTCCGTCGGTCAGCCCCATGGAATCGTCAGACCATGGCTCCTCCCTCCATCGGCTCCACCGTGGGATTCCATCATGGCTGAGTTCTGGGTCCCACCTGGCTCCTCCTGCTCCAGCCCCCTCCTGTCACCTCCTTGGCTTCTCCCTCCGTCACCACCCTGGACTACATCTTGTGCCCTCCTCCTAGGAGTCCGTCCTCCACCAAAGCCCCCTGCTAAGACTTTGTACTGTTTTCCTTCTGTTTGTCGGCACGAGGATGTGCCTTCCGGGAGGGGGAGGTAATGTCACACCCCCGGACTTCCATGTTGGCTTCTCCCATCTATTCCCCCCGCAGCTCTGTGTATTTTGGTTCATCCCTCATTGTCTGCACCTGTGTTTGTAATCAGTGTGTGTGTATTTAAGGTGTGTGTTTCTTCTCATTCTCGGTCGGTCTTTAATGTTACCACTCCGTGTTCCTGTGTCTACCTGTCTCCCGTTGGATTTATTAAATACTTTATTTTTACTACGTCGTTGTTCGTGTGTTCCTGTCTGATCGTGACACATTGGTGAAATTGGGATAATTTAACTGGGAGATGTTTGAGCAGTGAAATCACACCTTAATAGAAACTGTATTCCTCCTAATTTCTTGAATAACTCTCTGCGAAAATTGTTATGATTTAAAAGGGACTTCAGATAATTAATTTTAAGGGTCTAATTCATAGAATCAAAATCAATAGCTTGTAATCCTCCATCTTTATATTGTTTTATCATCTGTACTTTTTTCATGTAATTGGTCATCTTTTTCCAGATGTAACCAAAGTTAATCTGATAAATATTTTTGATAGCTCTATTCGAAAGCAGTTGTGTATGCTGAATAGATTAATCTTGAAATGCTTTCCATCTTTGTCAAAAATATTCTACCTAAGAAACTTCTCTAATAAAATATCTCTCAACAGCCAAGAGCTGAGTTTGAATTTGACATGTATCTATTGTTTTCCACACATTCATAAGTTCATTTTCAGCTGAAACATAAGATAAGCATTAATAAATATTTAACTTTAGATTTTATAGGAATGTTATAAGCCTCAGTTAAGTGACATTGATGGATTGGCATTAATTCACACTTGTTCATATTTATTATTAAACCAGAGGCATTGGAAAAAAATGTGAATAGATTGTAGTATTTTGGGGACCTCTGACTTCTTGCTTCAAAAAAAGGCAGTATCATCTGCAAATTGACTAATGAATGCTGTCTGGCCAAGTACCCCTAATGGGGCTATTGTTGAGTTTTTAATAAAGATGGAAAGCAACTCTGTACTTATAATAAAAAATAAATGGGGATATAGGACAACCCTGCTTTATGCACTGTAAAAAGATTTCACTATTTTCATCTTAAAAACTTAAGTTCAGCAGCTGCCTTAAAATTTTAAGTTAAATCAACCTAAAACTTTAAGTTATTTCAACTCACGACAATAAAATTAGTTAAAATGACTTGTACTTTTAAGTTGATTTAACTTAAAATGTTAAGGCAGCTGCTGAACTCATGTTTTTAAGTTGAAACTGGTGACCACTTTTTACAGTGCACGATTGATGGAAAATCTGGGTGAAGTACCTCCTGATAAGGAAACAGAACTATTAGAATATTCATACAGCGACTTTATAATGTTTCGAAAATTTTTTCCAAAACCAAACAATCTTAAACAAACAAAAATAAAAGGGGTGTTCAATTGAATAAAATACCTTATAAAAGACAATGAAGAGAATTCCCTTAATAAAGAAAGATTGAGATTCACTTATAATTTTGTGTAAAAACATTTTCAATTTATTTGCATATATAAAGGCTACAATTTTATAATATGTGTTTAAAAATATAATTGGTCAAAAGTTATCCAATATTTTGGGGTCTTTATCAGGCTTAGGGATTAAAGTTATTATCCCTTGTTTCATGGTGGACGGAAAAGTTATATTTTCTGTTGCTTCTTTTAACATAAGGTTCTTTTAGTATGCTACATCCTGGAGATTTGTCTAAAGATAAACTACCTACTGCTTTATCCAATTCATCAGTAGTAATATCTGCATCACACAGTGCAGGGTTGGGGTCAATTCAGGAATGAACTCAACAATTCCAATTCAAAGAAGGAAATGGAATTGGAATTGGAATTCAACAACAATTACAGGAAACAGAGTTGGAATTGAATTGGAATTACAGGAAGTGGAATTCAATTCAGGGAAATTCCACTGAATTCAGTTTATTGCTGTTTCTGAGCATTTATTTGTGATTACATTTAGAGACATACATTTGAACTTTATTTATGATGCTTTACAAATACCATGTATTAAATAGAGTTGATCAAATGCAAGTAAATAAAAATGAGAACTGTACATTATGAATTAATAATTGAATGACAGTGGTGATAAGTTTGTGGATGTACTATACATTCAATATATGATTACCACATAATATATGTCTCAACTCACAAAAAAATGAGTCATGTTCATTCATGTATTTCATTCACTTTTTATTGCATCGAATTATCATCATTTCCTGAAATTTGGCATGTGAAATGATCACGCTTAACATACTAAACATACAGTACTTTGTATTTCTTTTATATGTTTGTTGTTTATGTGATTTACAATATTTAATGTACTATAAACTATTAAGCAAATCAAGTCAAATTATTTTATTTAGCAACTCAAGTGGAATTTAGTGGAATTTATTTGAATTCAATTCTGTTTCCTGGCATTCCAATTCAATTCCAATTCCAATTCCTGTCAGCTGCATGCAATTCCAATTCCAATTGCATTCCAGGAAGTGAATTGGAATTTACCATCCATTCTCAATTCAATTCATGAATGGCCCCAACCCTGACACAGTGTTACAAAATTCATCTGTATGGAAAATAAAGTATTTAATATGATAAAAAAGGATGTATCATCCATAGAGATGAAACAACTTCCTTAGTGATTGAAGCTTGATCTGTATTTACCTGGACCTGAATCAATAAAGCTTTAACTGAAAGCCTGAAATATGAAGTAGTCTTTTCCCCCTCCTCAATCCATTAAGCCCTAGACCTGATGAAAGCCCCTTCTGCTTTATTAAGATAAATTACATCAAGTTTGTTTAGAAGAATTTGTAATTTCTGTTACCCCTTCAGTCGAATCACTTCGACGTTACATTGGGATCTCGCTTGAGAGACCGATCACCTCTGAGCCTTATTAAAAAGGCCAATTGAAAATTGGCGAGTGGACGTGCGCGCCGGCCACGCCCCCGTACATACGGGTATATAAGATGGCTGCGCGCACCACTCAGTCAGACTTTTGCTTTCAGAGCCGATGTGTCGAGCCTCTAAACAGCTGAGAAGAGTTCTTCAGAGTTCATGCTCCCTCCTGCTGCTGCGCTGCCATAACTAAGAGAGTGTTTCACAGAAAGAGCATTGTTTGGCAGCCGCCAGCGCGATCCCGCGGGCGGCCGTTTTCACGGCCATATAAAGCCTTTTTGCATTCCAGCGAGCAGCCCCGGCGAGTGCATTGCCCCGCGGCGCCTTCCTGGGCAAACCGGGATCACAAAAGAGCAATTTCTAGCGGCCGTTTTAGACGTCCTTTTCAGGACGTTTTTTCGGCCGTGCGTTTCTGGATGTGGTAGTTTCCTCTCCTCAGCGAACGGACATGAGCGCTGCCTCACGTGTTTAGGCTTTGAGCACGCTGGGGTGGTGCTCATGAATGGTTCATGCGGTGAAAGCATGACCATGACCACGCTGAAGTCCCGCCGCTCATTCACGAGCTGGCTCCCCCCGCCTCCCTCCCATGGTCAGCCGTTGAGCCGCCTATGCTCTTCGGCCACCGCGGTAGGGCGCGGGGGGGGACATTCAAATTACGATAGACAGCGTTCCGCCGGCTCAAAAAGCCCTGCGGACCTCTCTATCTCAGCGCAGTCCCGTTGAGTTTCCGCAGCAGACGCTTCCCCGCCCGGCGGGCTGAGCGTCTCCTTCGGTGCTCCTGCAGAGGATGAGATGTCTGTCACAGCATCAGAGGGAGAGTCAGACGGTGACACATCTCTTCCCGCGGCGCGGCGCCCACCCGTGGTCGCTGCCTCCCCGGAGGTTGATGTCGAACTGTCGGCTATGCTTCTCCGGGCAGCCGGGGGGGATCGGTTTGAAGGTTCCTCAGGGGCCTCCGGCCGATCCTTCTAGGCTGGACGACTGGTTCCTGGGGGGTGCCCGGCGGCAGCGCCGCGCTCCCCCCGGTCCCGTTCTGACCGGATGTGCATGAGGAGCTGACAAAATGTATGGCGCCCTATTCATTTGAAGCGCACTCCAGCTCCTCTCCCCTCGCCACTCTCCATGGCGGGGCAGCCAAGGGGTACATGGCGGTTCCCCAGGTCGGGCGCGCCATCGCGGTGCACCTTTGCCCGCGGGAGCGGCCGCCTGGTGGGGCCCTCCGCGTCTCCCTTTTAGGGCATGTGAAATTTCTTCCGCCCTCATCGGCTGGGCCTTTTCTGCACCCCCCGACACGCTGCCCCGCCCTGCAGGCCATGGCAACACTGCAAAAGTGCCAGGTGCAGGCACCTTAAGGCCTGCACGAGAGTGGTCCTGACCAGGGGGTACTTGAAGAACTCCGCGCCGCCACTGACTTCGTCCTTCGGGCCACTAGGTCGCGGCGTGTCCCCTTGGTCAGGTGATGTCCACCTGCGTGGTCCAGGAACGCCACCTATGGCTGACTCTGGCCGGATGGCAGAGGCCGACAAAGTTCGCTTTCTCGACTCTCCCATCCCCCAGAGCGGCCTATTCGGCGACACCGTGAAGGGTTTTTGCTCAGCGGCGTCGAACGTATCGCCGGCCCCCAAAAGCCTGCGATCTTCTGCCCATCAGCATACCCCGTCGAGATGCCAGAGCAGTACGCCTCCCCGTCATTCGGGCTGGGCGTCTCCTCTGGCACTCCAACGGTCCAGAGGCAGACGGAGGCCGTCCAACATACCCTGCCCCGCCGCGAAGTTACCATTCCGCCGCCTGGGCCCCCGCCTCCGCCTGCCCGTCACCGAGGGCGTCCCCCCGCAGCTCCGTCCCCTGCTGAGCCACACGATCCAGGCTCGCAGCCGACGTCGAGCCACCCGTGGGAGAGGGACGCCGCTCGCCTCTCAGGGTCCTGCGAGGGAAGACCCTCGCAGGCGAGCTTCGAAGCGTCCCTGATGCGAGCACCCCGGAGGTGGAGAGGGCTACTCTGTCGGCACTCCCGCTGGAAGCGGGACTTAGCCGGTCATTTGAAATCACAGAAAGACAAGAGCCGGCTTTCCCACCTCTGGGGCCCCGGCCCCGAGTTTCCTTCCTGAGCAGCACTTCCACTCCTCGGAACCAGACTCGGGACCGGATGTCGCCAGCGTGGGAACCAGGGAAGTAGGTAAGCACTGCTTAGTGCAGTTAGACACTTCTTCAGGACATTTATCTTCTGGGTTTTGTCAAGGTCAAGGTCAAGGTCAAGGTAGCATTTATTGTCTCCCTTAGGAGAAATTTGTTTTTAGATTAAGGAAACTGCTGCCACATCAAGACATAACACATAATGTACAACATATAAAATAAAATAAAAATAAAACACATTCCAATCCCAAAAACCTACATCATAAAAACAATATATCATATATCATAACACAACACTGCCTTCTGTTCCAGCCTCTTGTACCCTCTATTACCATTATTTATCTTCCTGCAGTTGCTCATTAATTAATTTAATGGACAACGGTAAAAATGAATATTTATATCGATTATACTTGCATAATGTAACCCTGTATCTCCGACCAGAGTTCATCAGCGTATACTCAGGATACAAAACATGCGAAGGGTCTAATAAAATCTTGTTGGCCTGCTGGATGATACAACGCTCAAAAATATCCTGTAGCGAGCTAATTGTCTGTGTCCCCATGATTTTTCCTGCCACTCTCAACACATTATTTATTTGGGCTCTCAATTTTACTGTTAAATTTCCAAACCAAACAATACTTCCATACCTTAAAACAGACTCAATCGTTGCTTTATAAAAAATTAACATGATATTACTGCTCACTCCAAACAATCGCAATCTCCGTAAAAAATGTAAACGCTGGTGGACCCTTGTGCACACCCATGATACATGTGTGTCCCACTTAAACTCATTATCAATGTAAACCCCCAAATATTTATACGAAGTAACTTGCTCAATAGCTTCACCATGAATCACAACAGAGCTCCTATCCCCCACTGATCTGGGGTCTATGATGACCTCTTCAGTTTTTTTTAAGATTGATCTGTAGATTATGGTCGTCACACCAGCCCACAAACGCTTCTATAGCAGCTGTGTAATCATCAATACTACAGTCTTTTGTCAACAATTGCAATACTACTGTGTCATCCGAAAATTTTATAATGAATTGATTTAATTGCTGACTAATGCAGTCGTTTGTATACAAAGTAAACAGAAATGGCGAACTTACGCACCCTTGAGGGGCCCCTATACTATTTACCGCAACATCCGACAGCACGGAGTTAAATTTCACCTGTTGTGTCCTATTTGTTAAAAAAGAATAATACCAATTAATTATAAAAGGATTAACTTGTAGATTAATTAATTTCTCTAGCAGTTTATGTGGTTGGATGGAGTTAAACGCAGAACTAAAATCAATAAAAAGCATTCTAGCATAGGCAGCTGGACTCTCCAGATGCTTTAAAACCAGGTGTGTTAATGTAGAAACCGCATCATTAGTACCACGATTGCTTTTATATGCGAATTGATACTGATCTAACGATGGCTCCACTTGCTTACGCAGCTCTCCTATTATTATCTTCTCAAATGATTTCATAACGTTCGATGTTAAGGCCACTGGCCTATAATCATTATTGTCCTGAGGGCATGAATTTTTTGGAATTGGAATTACAATAGATTTTCTCCAAAGCTCTGGTACTGTATGCGTATCAATTGAAAACTGGAAAAGGCGATGCCAAACTGATGTAAGCTCCTCAGCAAATGTCTTTAAAAGAAAACATGACATCCCATCTGGTCCCGTTGCTTTACTAGAGCATAAATTTTTAAAAACCCTTGTAACATCCCCTGAATATATCAATATTCTGTCCTCACTGATATTACAGTTTACATTACCTAAAATATCATGACATTCCTTAAAAGTGTCTGTCTCAAATCTCATATAAAAATTATTCAGTTCGTTTGCTTTATCAGTTTCATTGACAGCGAATAATGGCTTCTTTTTCGGGGTCATATTAGTCATTCCTCGAATTGAATTCCACAGTTCATTAGTATTACATTTTGCCAACTGTTGTTCAGCCTGTTCCTTATATTGTATTTGTGCTACCCTTAGTTGCTGGTTAAGGTCCTTTTGTGCTGCTTTAAGTCCCATTGTATCCCCCAACCTGTAGGCCAATTTTTTCTTTTTAATGCAATCTTTAATTCCCCCTGTAACGTATGGTTTGTTAGTCGGATACCTCTTAATAGTTCTTTGAGGGATCACTAGATCCACACAAAAGGAGATATATGCCGTAATTGCTTCAGTGACCATATCTATATTTGTGTCTTGATAAAAAATGTCCCAGTCCGTACAGAGAAAACATCCCTTCAGCTCCTCTATACTATCACTTGACCACACCTTAACCACCTTTGTAACTGGTTTCCTTGTCTTAAAAACTGACCGATAAGTGGGGAGCAAATGAATAACATTGTGGTCAGAATTGCCGAGGGGGGGTCTGGCTTTAGCTACATAAGCATCCTTAATATTGCCATAACACTTGTCAAGGATGTTATTTTCCTCGTTCCACACTTCACATATTGAAAAAACCCTGGTAAGGATCTCTCCAAACCACATTGATTAAAATCACCAAGAATTAACACAGGGGCATCAGGCTTAATTTGTAAATGCTTGTGAACACAATCAGCAATTTGACTAGCTGCCCTATGAACGTTCCCACTCGGTGGAATGTACACTGCACAGACAAATATATTGGTGAACTCCCTTGGCAAATAATATGGGCGCAAAGTAATACACAGTAATTCAAGATCAGGATTGCAAATTCTTTCCCTGACCGCAAAATTACGGCACCAGCTTTCATTAATATAAATACAAATACCCCCTCCTCTTTTCTTCCCAGAGTTCACATCTCTGTCCAAGCGTAAGTGGGAAAACCCGTCAATTTGTATTAAACTGTCTGGGACATTATTACACAGCCACGTTTCTGTAAGGGCCATCAGTCCAGACTCACGATACTCATAGCAGACTCCAGCTTGTGTGGGCAGTTCGTCCAACTTGTTCCGCAAGGAGCGAGGATTACAGAGTAACACTGGCGGCAAAGGTAGTTTGGAAGCTCTCCGGACACGTTGCCTGACGCCGCCTCTCTTGCCCCGCTTCCTAACCCGACAAGAAACAGGCCTTGGTTGCCGTAATAGCTCCTCAGGCACGTCCGCCGTTGTATTACTCAAAAGTTGTCCGCCACGACTCCGCAAATCCAAAAGCTCCGATCTGCCGTATGTCAGCTGTCCGGTATCCGCAATCCTGTTTGTAATTCCTTGCACCACGCAGCTAGTCAAAATTAGCCACATTACAGTGAACAGTTTCATATTTATCAGTCTTCGTGGTCCCCTGTTCCGGCCAGCACTCGCACATAATAATTTAAATGGCCATTGTACGATCAGAAAACTAAGGGTAAACAAACCCGACAAAAACGACAAAAACAAACAGACAACTTGTCTCCTTCCCTGTCTTTCCCCAGGCTGCCCCACCACGGTCACGCCGGTCAACGTTCCCTTGATACCACTACACTGGTTGATACGGACGGTACGGCCCGGCTCCAGGCGTCCGCCCAGACTCACAGGTACCCCTTACTTTCTTTTCCGGAAACAGGCGTGCCTCTGTTCTGCCTGTGGAGATCGCGTTCCTACTGGCGAAGGACGCGATCCAGCCTGTCTCTCCAGCCGGGACGAAGTCGGGGTTTGATAAGAGTCCCGACTTCACGTGTCCAGTTAGAGTGGTGGGTTAACATCTGCCCTGGATGGAGCTCTGTTCCGATCCCTTCTTAGGCTGTCGGCACACATGCTCACGACGACGCACATACAAGTATGTTTCCGTCTCCAGGGCTGGGTTGCAGCCATCTGCCTGAAGGGCACCCGCTGTCGCGTCTCGATCTTTCCTCGGCGCACACCCCTCCGGCGGTCTGCCCCGGGGGTCGAGCGCTCAGCGCGAGGTGCTTCCATTTGGCTAGTCCCTCTCCTTCCTGCTTTCTTAAGCCATGGGAGCTCCCCTGTCCCCTCTTCGGCAGACAGGTATTCGCGTCTTCAACCGTCTCTTCGACTGGTGCTTTACCAGCCCACTCGTGAGTTCCGTTGTGCGAACATAGGGACCTGGTGCCTCGGCACCCCCGCCATCTGGTCCTTCAGGCCAACCGAGGAAATTCGTTTCCTCGGTCGGGAGCCCGACTCGGTCCTCAAGACAGCCCGCCTTACTACCAAGAGCGCGCAGTCAGTGCTGTAGTTCCTGAGTCAATCAGGCACAACACAGCGGTTCTCTCAAACTGAGGCTCCTGGGGCACATGACAGCTCTAGCCGCTAAGAGCCGCTAAGCTTGTTCATGTGAGACCGCTTCAGCACGATCGAGTCCCATGATGGGCATGGCATCTCGGCCCACTCCGGACTGGCGTTTTCCCGCAGTTTGGCTGACAAGCCAGCCCGTGGCTTACCACGGGTTGGGTTGCCATGTACGACAGAGGCTTACAGCCTCTCCATCTGCTCCCAGGGAGTACGTGGCAGATTTTGCTACTTGCCATTCACTTGAAGCAGGTAAACTCAACCGTGCAGCCTATCGGCTCTCACGGCAGTCCACCTCCTGCAGGATGGCGACTCCACCCCGTGACGCAGCTAGTTTGGAGCATATCGGTAGGCCAGCCACATCCGCTCGCCCCCGATTGCTCTCATTACCAGCTGCCTCTTTCAGAGTAGCGCTGGCACTCTGCTGACCTCCGGGGCCCAAGTACGCCCTTCCCCAGCGAGCCTCCTTGCACAGACTCTGTGCAAGTCCAGGGAGGACGAGGAGTAAGTCTGTTGGTTGCGCTACAAGAATGGCCCACCCAGACTCAGGTCTAGTAACCGTTCCCTCGCGGCAGTCCCTCCCTGTAGGGCACGGGATGACACCCAGACCTCTCCGGCCTTCGCAGGCCGTGATACAATTATCACTCAGTACCGAGCTCCCTTGACTAGGCAGGCTCGCACTGAGATGAGGTCTATTTGCTGGCTTTCCACAGAGTTACACGGTTGCAGTATGCTTCCCTTCCTGCAGGAGAGTTGAGCGCAGACTGTCCCCTCACTCTCTAAGTATATGCCGCTGCTTCGCCGCGTATCACATGCAGTAGATGGAGCTAAGTAGGTAAGCATTCACTGGCCGTGAGGTTTCCCAGAGGTGCCCAGAACGCACCCCACACCCTCTTGGGGCCTTTCCGTCGCCTTCAGAGCCGCGGGACGCTCCAATTGAGCCATTGGCCTCAGTCGAGCTAGCATTCCTGTCATCAAGACAGCGCTCCTGACCGCCCTGGCTCCCGTTAAGAGGGCAGGAGACCTACAAGTTTTCTCTGTCAAGTAACGCCTCATACCCTCTGGGACCCCCCCGTCGCCCTTCGGGGCCGTGGGGTGCTCCTCAGGAGCCTCGGGCCTCAGTCGAGCTAGAATTTCTGTCATTAAGACAGCACTCCTGACTGCCCCGGCTTCCTTTAAGAGGGTAAGTTACCGACAAGCTCAGGTTCCTCAGAGGTGCTTAGCACGCACCTCATACCTCGTGGGCCTCCCCGTCGCCTTTCAGGGCCGCGGGTCGCTCCGTTGGAGCCACGGGCCTCAGTCGAGCTAAAGTTTCTGTCATTAAGACAGCGCTCCTGACTGCCCTGGCTCCCATCAAGAGGGCCGACAAGCTTCTCTGCCAGCAAAGTGTGTCGAGAATTCGGGCCCGGCGTTCTCCACGTTACCGTCGAGACCCCGGCTCGGTGCCCAAGGTCCCCACCACGCCTTTCCGCGACCAGGTGGTAGACCTGCAAGCTCTGCTCTGGAGGAGGCAGACCCAGTCGTGCGATGTTGTGTCGTTAAATATGTGAGACTGAATCACTCGGCACTTCAGCTGCACCAGCAGCTTCATCTGCCTCGGGATTCAGCAGAAAGGGAATGCTCCCCGAACTGAGGTTGGCTAAATGGTGGTAGATGCCTCTCCCTGTTATACCCAGGGACAGCCGTGATCCTTGGTTCATGGCACCTCACCAGCAGATGTAAAAATCGGAAGCTGCGGGCTGGGCGACACCCTACCTTCGCTTGGTTCTCCAACCTTGCGTAGAGGCCGTTCTCCCGTGTCCTAACTTAGGGACTCACAGGTGAGCGGGAAGACCGGCTGGTGTCGGCTTGCTGCGCCTTTCCCACGTGGATCCGTGCGCTATTTCCCAGAATGTTCCCTCCGGCGAACCCTGGGTCCTCCTGCCCCGCAGTCAGGGCTAGGCGCGGAGTAGTCCTGCACTGTGATCCTGCCTGGGTTTCCTTCGCCCCGCAGGTTGTGGCTTAGTTTTTTATTATTCCAGCGGAGGAGACCGCTGTTTCCCTCGTATATCCCTAAAAACTTTTTATGGATATATTGAATTATTCTCATTTCCACATGTAAAATTTCATGTGCTCCGCCCCCCCAACCCATGCTTCAGTACAACTGGCATCCCTGGAGGGGCCCCCTTATTGGGCCCCAGGGCGTTGGGAAGGTTACGTTACACTTCGCCTGCCGGCACGTATACTTGTCAGCACGTGAAGCTGTTGCGTAACGCGGCGTCAGGGTCGTGGCCTTTTCCATGGGTTTGTTCCCAATGTAACGTCGAAGTGATTCGACTGAAGGGGTAACGTCTAGGTTACGAAGGTAACCCACGTTCCCCGAAGGAGGGAACGGAGACGTTACATTCCCCTGCCGTCGCGCTGACGCCGGGCTCTCCGGCTCTTCAGCAAAAGCCTGACTGAGTGGTGCGCGCAGCCATCTTATATACCCGTATGTACGGGGGCGTGGCCGGCGCACACGTCCACTCGCCAATTTTCAATTGGCCTTTTTAATAAGGCTCAGAGGTGATCGGTCTCTCAAGCGAGATCCCAATGTAACGTCTTCGTTCCCTCCTTCGGGGAACGTGGGTTACCTTCGTAACCTAGACGTTTTTCATTATCAGCAGGTGATGTTTTATTATAATAGACATTTATTTCTTTAATAATATTAATTTCAGATAATTTATTACGTTTATTCAGTGTTTTTCCAAAACAAATTGAATATTTCCTAATTTTAAATTTAAGAGATTCCCATTTGGAGATATAATATAATATTATATTGATACTACTGATTCATCAGACATCACATTAGAAACTATGGCCCTAATACCCTCATTAAATGACTGGCATTTTAAAAAACTTGAATTGAATTTCCAATACCCTTTATTTTGTCGGCTAACACCAGGAGGTTTAAAAATTAATTTAATAACAGAATCATGTTAGAGGAGATGCTGACATACAGCAGTAACTGACAAAATTTACAATTTGTTTCTACCCCTACTCAAAATTTTGGTCATACTTTGGATCTGGTGTTGTCTCATGGTTTCCCTATAACAAACTTGAGTGTGATCGATGCTGCTTTTTCAGACCATCTGCCAATTATGTTAGAATTTGTCTGTGATTCTCCCATTCCGACTTGCTCTGAGTCTGTAAGTTATTCTCGGTTTATTCAGTCATCCACTGCCAGTTTATTCTCAGAGCACTATCAAGCAAACTTTGTACAACCTGCGTTTTTTTGATAAATTAAGCACTGAAGAGATGGTGGAGGTTTTTACTAATTCCTGCTCCATTTCCTCTTAAGCCAAAGAAAGCGCAGGGTAAGGCCTCCACTCAGTCTTGGTTAAATGATCAGACCCGTGCTCTTAGACAGGAGTGTCGTAAGGCTGAGCGAAAATGGAAAAAGGACAATCTCTAAGTCTCATATGAGTGTCTGAAGGTATGATTATCCAACTACCAGAAGTCAGTTAAAGAGGCTAGGTCTGAATTCCTTTCCAAGGTTATTAATGAAAATGCGAACCGGCCGAGGATACTGTTTGAGACTATCGATTTGGTGTTAAATCCCTTACCTGCCCTTTTTCTTGAGCCATCCCAGCAAACCTGTGAGAATTTTCACAATTTTTTCGAAAACAAGGTACTGGATATTAAGGCTTCTATTAAGCCATCAACATTTGATCCCCCATTGAGCTGTTCACCAACAGATTTGTTAACTTCTTTTCACCCTATTTCCTCCGTACAGCTTTCTGATTTCGTTTTTAAAGTTAAATGATCCAGCTGTGAGTCTGATGTCATCCCAGCTCAACTTTTTAAGGAGGTGTTTGCAATCTTGAGTTCGGCTGTAACAGCCATTATTAATAATTCTCTAGCAAATGGAATTGTACCAGTGAGTTTCAAACATGCTGTGGTTTACCCTCTGCTTAAGAAACCTCATCTTGATCCATCTATCCTCAGTAATTTTAGACCTATTTCTAAATTGCCTTTTATCTCAAAACTACTAGAGAGAGTTGTTTATAATCAGCTGGATTCCTACATTAGTATGTCCAATATTTTGGATACTTTCCAGTCTGGCTTTAGATCTTTGCACAGCACAGAAAGTGCGCTGTTGAAAGTTAACAATGATCTCTTGCAAGTCCTTGATACTGGTTCATATGCGGTTCTTGTTTTGTTAGATTTAAGTGCGGCATTCGATACAATTGATCATAGTATTCTGTTGTATCGATTAGAAAAATTGGTGGGAATTCAGGGTGTCGCTCTTCAATGCCCAGCTAGAAATTTTTGGTTCTAAAAATGTTTTAAGAACATTACCAAGCAATGTTCTAGCAATGTTTTTAGCGGGTAGTTTTATTTTTGTTCCCAGAACATTCTCTGAAATGATAGGATAACATTCTCTAAAAACATTCTTAAAATGTTCAGTGGTAACATTGTTAGAACATCATTCCCTAACATTCTTACAAAGTTTTTAGCGGGTAGTTTTATTTTTGTTCCCAGAACATTCTCTGAAATGATAGGATAACATTCTCTAAAAACATTCTTAAAATGTTCAGTGGTAACATTGTTAGAACATCATTCCCTAACATTCTTACAAAGTTTTTAGCGGGTAGTTTTATTTTTGTTCCCAGAACATTCTCTGAAATGATAGGATAACATTCTCTAAAAACATTCTTAAAATGTTCAGTGGTAACATTGTTAGAACATCATTCCCTAACATTCTTACAAAGTTTTTAGCGGGTAGTTTTATTTTTGTTCCCAGAACATTCTCTCAAATGATACGATAACATTCTCTAAAAACATTCTTAAAATGTTCAGTGGTAACATTGTTAGAACATCATTCCCTAACATTCTTACAAAGTTTTTAGCGGGTAGTTTTATTTTTGTTCCCAGAACATTCTCTCAAATGATACGATAACATTCTCTAAAAACATTCTTAAAATGTTCAGTGGTAACATTGTTAGAACATCATTCCCTAACATTCTTACAAAGTTTTTAGCGGGTAGTTTTATTTTTGTTCCCAGAACATTCTCTCAAATGATAGGATAACATTCTCTAAAAACATTCTTAAAATGTTCAGTAGTAACATTGTTAGAACATCATTCCCTAACATTCTTACAAAGTTTTTAGCGGGTAGTTTTATTTTTGTTCCCAGAACATTCTCTCAAATGATACGATAACATTGTCAAAACACATTCTTAAAATGTTCAGAGATAACATTATTAGATCATTCTCTACACTGTAAAAAAAAAATCTCGTAAAAGGTCAAATGACTGGCAGCTACGGCTGCCAAACAAAAACCGTAATATTACAGTAAAATATCTTAATTAAAATTACATTTACATTACATTACATTTATTCATTTAGCAGACGCTTTTATCCAAAGCGACTTACAATTGGGAATACAACAAATAATTCATCCTAAGGAGGCAGATCGACATAGGAAGTGCTCAAAAGTACCATATGTCAGGCGTTGTCAGATGAGTACGGGCTAGAAAGGGAAGATCAGGAAAGAGAGAGGAATTTTTTTTTTTTTTTTTTTTTTTTTTTTTCAGATAGTCAGATAGTGTCGAAAAAGATGGGTTTTCAGCAGTCGCTTGAAGATAGTAATGGAGTCAGCGTTTCGGATGGGGGTGGGAAGATCATTCCACCAGGCAGGGACATTGAAGGAGAATGTTTTGGAAAGTGATTTCATGCCTCTCTGTGGTGGTACAATAAGGCGTCTTTCGCTAGAGGATCTCAGACTTCTGGAGGGAGTGTAGATGCGTAGTAGTGAATGGAGGTAGGCCGGTGGTGAGCCGGTGGCTGTCCTATAGGCCAGCATCAGTGTCTTGAATTTGATGCGTGCTGTAACCGGTAGCCAGTGCAGGGATATGAAGAGAGGTGTGACATGGGCCTTCTTGGGCTCATTGAAGACGAGCCGTGCTGCTGCATTCTGAATCATTTGTAGAGGCCTGATTGTACATGCTGGAAGACCAGCTAAAAGAGCATTGCAATAGTCCAGCCTGGAAATGACCAGGGCCTGGACAAGGAGTTGTGCAGCATGCTCTGTTAGGAAGGGCCTGATCTTTCTGATGTTGTGCAACGCAAACCTGCAGGATCGAGCAGTTTTAGCTATATGTTCTTTAAAAGTCAATTGGTCATCAAAGATTACACCAAGATTTCTGGCTGAAGTCGATGGGGTAATTGTTGATGAACCTAACTGGATGTAGAAGTCATGTTGTAAAGTTGGAGTGGCGGGAAAGACAAGGAGCTCAGTTTTAGCTAGATTGAGCTGAAGATGGTGTTCCTTCATCCATGCAGAGATATCCGCCAGGCAGCCAGAGATCCTTGCAGCTACTGATGGATCATCTGGTTTGAAAGAAAGATAGAGCTGTGTGTCATCAGCATAGCAATGGTAGGAGAAGCCATGTGCCTGTATGATGGGGCCCAGAGATGTAGTGTATATGGAGAAGAGGAGGGGTCCAAGAACTGATCCCTGAGGAACCCCAGTGACCAGTTGATGAGTTTTGGAAACCTCCCCTCCCCAGGCCACTCTGAAAGACCTACCAGAGAGATAGGATTTGAACCAGCGAAGTGAAGTCCCTGTGATGCCCAACGATGAGAGGGTAGACAGAAGGATCTGGTGATTTACCGTGTCAAATGCTGCAGAAAGGTCCAGTAAGATGAGTACTGATGATTTGGAATCAGCTTTTGCAATCCGCAGGGCTTCAGTGACAGACAGTAGTGCCGTCTCAGTTGAATGGCCACTCTTGAACCCTGACTGGTTAGCATCCAATAGGTTGTTCTGTGAGAGAAATAAAGATAGCTGGTTGAAGACAGCTCGTTCCAGTGTTTTTGCTATGAACGGAAGGAGAGAGACAGGTCTATAGTTGTCTATGAGTGAAGTGTTAAGTGTAGGTTTTTTGAGCAGTGGGGTTACCCGGGCCTGCTTAAATGTAGTGGGGAAAGTGCCTGTGAGAAGAGATGTGTTGATGATGTGTGTGAGCGCTGGTAGGATTGTAGGAGAGATTGCTTGGAGAAGGTGTGAGGGGATGGGGTCTAAAGGACATGTCGTCGGATGGCTGGAGAGGAGAAGTTTGGTTACTTCTGCCTCAGAAAGGGGATGGAAGGAGAAGAGGGGAGTTTCAGCCGTGGGTGTGGTCACTTTTAGTTCCTGTATGTGTGGAGCTGGGAACTTATTACTGATAGATGTAGTTTTTTCTGTAAAAAATGTGGCAAAATCATCGGCTGTTATAGAAGTGGTGGGAGGTGGTGGAGGGGGACAGAGCAGTGAATTAAAAGTTTTGAAAAGGTTGCGTGTGTCCGGAGCATTGTTGATCTTGTTGAGGAAGTATGAAGATTTGGCAGTATGGACATGGGTAGAGAAAGATGACAGCAGAGACTGATACATACTCAAGTCAGATGGATCCTTAGATTTGTGCCATTTTCTCTCAGCTGCCCTAAGTTTGGACCGATGCTCACGAAGAACATCGGATAGCCAAGGGTTGGAAGGAGCAGCCCGTGCTGGCCTGGAGGAGAGAGGGCATATTTCATCTAGGCAAGAAGTAAGAGTGGAACATAACGTGTCGGTTGCTGCATTAGTATCCAGAGATGTGAAGTGGGTAGGAGAGGGAAGAGAGGAGGATATTGATGAAGAAAGATGGGAGGGTGAGAGAGAGCGTAGGTTTCGTCTAAAAGTAACGGGTAGGGGGGGTGGGGGTGCACAAGTAGCAAGATGTAGGTTTAGTGTAATGAAGAAATGGTCAGAGATGTGAAGGGGTTTGACCACAATGTCGTCTGAAGTACAGTTTCGTGTGTAGATGAGATCAAGTTGGTTGCCGGATTTATGAGTGTATGCAGTGGTAGTGCGTTTTAGGTCAAATGAAGCAAGAAGTGAATGGAAGTCTGCAGCATAGGGTTTGTCCAGATGCATGTTAAAATCTCCAAAGACCAGAAGTGGGCTGCCATCTTCTGGAAAAGAGGATAGCAGCCCATCCAGCTCTTCTAAGAAGATGCCAAGTTGACTAGGAGGGCGGTAAATGACCACAACATGGAGTTTGATAGGAGATGTTATAGTGATTGTATGAGATTCAAATGAGTTATAATTGCATAGAGGAGAATGGGTTGAGTATTTCCAGTTGTTGGAAATCAGAAGTCCCGTACCCCCACCCCTTCCAGTCTGACGAGGGGTGTGAGAGAAGGAGAATTTATTAGATAGAGCAGCTGGGGTTACAGAGTCATCTGGACGTATCCAGGTCTCAGTCAAACCTAGGATGCTCAGGCCAGATTGCAAGGAAAATGCCGAAATGAAGTCTGCTTTGTTGACAGCTGATCGACAGTTCCAAAGTCCAACCGTGAAAGAGAAAGGTTCAGTGGAAGAGGTGTGTATTGGAAGCAGGTTAGAGAGATTGCGTCGGCGTGTGCGTGTGATGTTGGTGCGGTGTGTAGAGAGCACCGGAATGAGTTGGAAACACATGATAGAGAAGGACAGAAAGAAGAGTGAGAAAAGGAAAGGAGTACTTAAGTGCGTTGTCGGTGTCGTTGCTCGGAGAAGTCGCGCAGGAAAAGTCGCAGTCTTTACTCTTGTCGGTCTTCACGCGAGGAGGCTGAACGCTTCCGCTGACGCTTCAGCGTCAGCTGGTATGACACCGTTAAATACACTACCAAACAAAGCTTTACTGAAACAGCTAGGGACGCCTCCTGGGCTCAGTACAGCCGCAAATGTATTGCACGCACGCAAAATGTCTCTAATCGAAACTTAGATGCAACAGACTTCGCACTTCTAATTGCTCTGGAAGGGCGCGATATGAATAACCAAAGCTTCCCTTGGCCGTCCGCTCAGTTTTGAATTTTAATAAGCACAATCAAAACTACTATTAAACGCAGAAACCACTAGCAAGGCACATAACAGACCAACGAGTGCTTAATTAACAGCAGCTTAATGTAAATATAAACGAATACCCTAGTTAAATAAATATAAGAGTGCTTTTAACCACAGCGCAATGTAAACAGAACGAATAAATGAACGAATCCAACGACAGAGTGCTTTTAACAGCAGATCAAATAAAGTGCAAAAACAATCATTTTACAGAAATTTTCATTACAGCTTTTACAGAAAAAAAACATTATTTTACAGATTTTTCCTTGTTTCAATTACGATAATTTACTTTAATTTTACGTTTTTTGTTTGGCAGCCGTAGCTGCCAGTCATTTGACCGTTTTTTTACGGGACCTCTTTTACAGTGTAAAACCCTTATTTTACAGACTTTCCCCTTTTTTGGTTACAATATTTTACTTTAACTTTATGGTTTTTGTTTGGCAGCCGTAGCTGCCAGTCGTTTGACCATTTTTTTACAGTGTAAAACCCTTATTTGACAAATTTTGCCTAGATTATTACAATGAAAGCACTAAATGTTCTACAGAGAAACACTGTTATTTTACAAATCATTACAATTAAAAACCTTCAATAAAGTGTCAAAGCATGCTCAAGGTGGAAAATTAACAGTTTTATTTAAAAGACAAAAACCAGTCTGTAATACAAAGTCTGTGCAAATGCCATATAAAATTAACATTTTACATTTCAGCAATTTTTATAATACAGCACAATTACATTAAAAGAACATGGGACAGTTTCATCAAAATGTTTAATTAAATATATGTTTAACTTAAAACTATTAGAAAATATTTCCTGATAATTCACTCTTCCACATGTAATCCAAGATGTTCATATCTTTCTTTCTTTAAGTCGAAAAGAAATTAAAGTTTTTGAGGAAAAGATTTCAGGATTTTTCTCCATATAGTGGACTTCAATGGGATTAAGGTCAAGGATAAAGGTTTCAAAAGTTCAATACAGCTTTCAAAGGGCTTTACAAGTTCCCAGTGACCCTTATTCCTTGGATGGGATGATGTAGAGCCCTTTGAAGCTGCATTGACAATTAATTTTTAATTAATTTTGGACCTTCAACCCGTTGGCTCCCATCGAAATATGGAAAAAAATCCTGGAATGTTTTCCTCAAAAACCTTTTCGACAGAAAAAGAGACAGACACGAGCATCTTGAATGACACAGGGGTGAGTAAATTATCAGCAGGAAATATTTGTATCAGAATTGAACTAGTCCTTTAGAACTGAATAAATACAAAACCAGTACATCTACAAAATTGTCAAGTTTAACAATTTTATTAGTTTCAGATCTAAATTTTGATTATTGAATTTTTCATAACCAGTTATTCAGAGCTCCAAGAAAAAACTGAACTAAAAATGCATTTCTATCTCATCCACATCATGTTATCTTAATCCTTGGGCTCCATATACAGTGGTGTCCAAAATTATTAGAACACTAGTATTTTTACCAGCTAAAAATGATTTTAATTCAGTTATGTCTATCTTTTGCTGTAGTGTTTCAATGGGTAATTTTATTTTATATTTCTAAATAATTTTGCCATTAAATGTAATAATCCAGTAAGATTTTTGTTTGACAACAGCCAGTGCTCCAAACAGAGATCTGGTCTTATCATCATCCATTCTGCACAGAATGACATGAAGAAACAGAACAAACTGAGACAGATTAAATCTAGAAGAACTGTGGCAACGTCTCCAAGATGCTTCAAGAGACCCACCAGCAAACCTGAAAAACTATCCGCAAGTGCACCTTGTGCAAAAGCTGCTTTAAACACAAGATGATGGTCAAAAGAAGTTAATTGATAAAGAAAACATATAACATTTATGATATTTTTATCAACATTCTCATTTTGAGAATGTAGACATATTTCATACTGACACACTATAGCAAATGATAGTTCAGTTTAAACCATTAGTTAAGGCACTAGTTAGTTAAAATACTAGTGTTCTAATAATTTTGGGCACCACTGTAGCTCTGATAATTAATGTAGTGTGAGAATAAGTAAAACCAAAACATACAACAAAAGGTCCATGACTCTGCACCAGAAGTGACAGACACACCAGATGAAGAGCAGTCCTCCCCCAAATGGCCAGGAATCAGCTGAATCAGCTGGGGGTAAAAAACAAAACAAAACAAATTGAAAAAAGATAAAAAATAAAATAAAAATAAAAAAAAAATACAGAAGAAAAATACTATGAACATCCCTAATGTTAGTGTGTCTTAATGTTAAGAATGACATGATGTAGAATCTTAATGTTAGAAATGAATACTTACTTCCTCTGAAGATCATGTAGAAGATTTTCATTCCCAAAACTTCAGGATCATAAGGAGGAAACACACACACAAGCAATCAATTACATTAAAATTTATTTGTTTGATAGAACACTATCTACTTACTGACAGACATGGGCTTGCAAAAGTGTACTCACCAGCTCCATACCAAATCTGCACAGCTGATCCAAAATCCTGGTTTACATCTAGTATTCTTCTCCATGGAGTGCTATGATCATGCTTTCACTCAGGTCCTCTCTCTGTCAGATGAGTTCACATAACAGTGTTCTCAGGTTACTCATTTTGAAGTTCTGTCACATTTTGTGAGTTTGATCTTAAAACTAGCATGGGTGCACGATATGACCATATTATTTCACAATAGTAATATATTACAGTATAGTTATTTATTATATTTTATTTCATTCAACATACGATCAAATTAGCAAATTAATACAAAGGCTAGTTAAGTACATTTAATGATTTTCTCTTTAGTGTTTGATTATAATTAAGAACGACTGCTGGTAACGTTAGGCTTAATTATACTGCTGTAACTTTAAGAACAAAATGCACAGATCCAGTAACTGACACCAATCTGGTTTGTTAATCTGGACTCAAAACATTAGCGACTGTATTTAGGTCAATTAACGTTAAATCTTAAGTAAACTGTCTGTATTTGACTATTCAAGTGAGGTGCAGATTTCTTTCACGTCATATATTCAGCAAGACATAAATATAATGTTACCGCCTAGCCGCAGCTAACAGTATTAGCTCATACTAACAAAACACAGTAACACACACTGGTAGGATACTAAAATACGTAATCGCGATTAGTATATCACTTCAGTAAACTGTACCTTAAAGGTTGTATCAGCGATTTCTAGCCTAAAACATAAGTGTCAATTTCAGCTTACCTTTCTTCAGGATCCGCTCGCTGCCTGCCCCATAAATTGTCTGTGAAAAAACCGCGTCTCTCTGGTCAGCCTAGGGTCCGAGATATGCCAAAAAAACAATCGGTACTACCAACCTTTCCACACAAAAACAAACAGTGTTCCAACCAATCAGCGTCAGGGATTTGGTGTTGTGGACTTTCGCTCCGCCTCCCTCACATCCCTGCACCAGTAGGAAAGTCCACAAAACCAAACCCCTGACGCTGATTGGTTGGAACACTGTTTGGTTATCTGTGGTGTGTTGATAGCGCCGATTGTTTTTTTTTGGCATATCTCGGACCCTAGGCTGACCAGAGAGACGCGGTTTTTTCACAGACAATTTATGGGGCAGGCAGCGAGCGGATCGTGATGAAAGGTAAGCTGAAATCGACACTTTATGTTTTAGGCTAGAAATCGCTGATACAACCTTTAATATAACTAGCGTTACAGTCTATAGAACTTTATATAGGATACTTACCTTTTGCAGTTTGCATGATCTTTAGCTGCTGGTAAAAGTCCATATTCGCGTTTGTTTGTTCTCAATCTTCATTCCACAACCAAAACTCGCTCAAAATATGAATTAAACAGTCAGATGTAAAATAATCCACGTGAAAACCGTTGCTTGAGGAGCGACAGAAGCAGACTGCAGCAGAAGCCGATCAGCAGCATTTTCAAATTTGACCGGGAAACGGCTCCCTACTAGTCATTGGCCAGAATAATTAACGGCAGCGATAATCAAACGCTCATTGGCTGTCGCCGGTACCGTCATAGATTGCGACTTGCAATGTTTCCGCCGGTAATGCGTGTTTTAAAAAGGAAAAGCGCGTCAACTGAGCGAAAGTGATTAGTGAATTCGGGATACTAGTGTTTTGAGCGTTTAATAACTTAAATGATGCCCTGCTCCTCACACTACATTATTATCCTACTGTATATTCCTCCAGAGAGGACTGCGACTGCAAACGTATTGTCATTTGGACTACTGTGATATTGCTTTTTGACTTGACTTCTGCAAATAAATTATACACTCGCTCTTTATTGGTTAATTTGTTCTTTATAAAAATAAACAATTTTTAATGCAATACATTTTTAGTGCATGGTTACAGGATTTGTGGATTTTAAGATTTGAGGATTTTTTTTCTATTTTATATATATTCTACTTCTGCTTTATTTAAAATTACAGAGTTTTAATGTAAAATACACCTTAAATATAAAACTAATAAGATTTACTTTCAAATTACAAAAAGAACATTAAATTGTTAGTATGGACATAAACCTTAATGAGCTACATTATTTAATTACAGATTGTTTTTGTAATTTTAAATCAATATGTAAGTAATTTAAGAAAACAGAAAAATACTGTAAAAAATACAATATTTTTTTGTATAAAAAATGAGAATTCCTGTAATTTGTCATTAATGAAGTAATACTTAAAATAATAGTTAATTTGTTAATTTACAGATATTGTTTGTAATTTTACAAAGTTTTTAACATAATTTAAAATAACACAAAAATACTGTAAAAATAATACAGTATTTTTTCTGTATAAAAAAGAAAAAATACTGTAATTTGTCTTTAATTAAAAAGGACCTAAAATAACAGTCAAGTTGTTAGTTTACAGATATTGTTAGTAATCTTACTAAGTTTTGTATGTATGTAACTTGAAATAACAGAAAACTACTGTAAAAAAGTTACAGTTATTTTCTGTAAAATTAGGTATTTTTTTTTAACTGTGTATTCCCTAATGCTCTTTTAATGTTTTTAATAGTTCTATTTTTATTCTTAGAATGTTCTATTTAAAGACATTACAACATTTTCTAAAAGCATTTTTGTAAAAATCAGTGAATTTTTTTATTTTATTTTTTTTACTTTTTTTCATTTATATACGTTCTACTATTTTTTTTACAGGATGTTTACTTTTAGTTCTTACAATGTTCTTCAGATTGTTACGATAACATTTTCTGTAAATTAAAAACCTTGAAAAGATCTTGTGATGATCTTCTAAATGTTTATTAATAATAGTGTTAGGACATTATATTTTAACATTATTAAGTTAACAAAATGTTTTAGTTATATTTTTGGAATACCATGCACTAACAATATTATAAAGACACCATACACACACAGTCAAAAAAAAAAGTTTTTAAAGATAAGAAATTTAGAACATTATTTATTCTTATTAACATCTTTAAATGAATAACATGGATATATTGGTCTGCTCAAGGAACACAACAGTTTTACATTTTTTTTTACAAGACACAATGCCTTAAAAAAACTACAAAATAAAAGAAAGCTTCCTGAAAAACTACAGCAGAAAAAAAAAATTGTATTTCAGTGTTTAATCAGAGTCAAGTCAAGTCAAGTCACCTTTATTTATATAGCGCCTTTTACAATACAGATTGTGTCAAAGCAACTGCACAGTATTTAAACAGCACAATAGTGTGTAAGTAACGCATTATTGTAACAATCAATTTTCAGTTAAAGGCAGTTCATCAATGAATTCAGTGATATCATCGTCAGTTCAGTTCAAATAGTATACGATATCGCTGGTTTAATCAGAGTTAGACGATTCAATCAGGTCACCCCCCTCTGGTGCTCCTGCATGGTCCTGACACATTGATTGACTTTCAGCCAATGGTACTTCACTATTCCCCTGAATAGACAATAATAATAATAACATTTAAAAATTGTAAATATATGAAGGTACACACACACACACACACACATCATGGGTAAAAGACATACAAAAAATTATTTTTTTGGTTTGTTAATTTTTGCTTAATTTGTTTACAGAAAGGAAACTCAAATGGCAAAAAGTGACATTCTACCTCTTCTTTTATTTTATAAAACACTATGTAGCAAACTAATAAAAACAGACCTTTATACAGTGATGCATTATTATTAAGACAATAAGTGTTTAAAGTTGATTCTACAGCTAAGATATCGCATCGGCAATATATCGGCAAAATAAGAACAATTTACACATATCCATTCCGTTCAAAAGTTTTCACCCTCCAACTCTTAATGCATTATTTCTGCTTCTGGAGCATCACTGAGTGTTTGAATCTTCTGTAATAGTTGCATATGAGTCCCTCAACTGTCCTCTGTGTGAAAAGATAAATCTCAAAATGACACAGTCATTTTTGGAAAGGGTTCAAATACACAAAAATGCTGAAAACCCAATGAATTTGTGGAACCTAAAGGATTTTTCTGAAGAACAGCAGGCAGTTGAACTGTTCAGGACAAACAAGGGACTCATGAAAAACCATCACAAAACATGAAAACAGTCGTGGCTCATCCAGGAAGCGACACACAGTTTTAACATTCAAGGCTATGTAAACTTTTGAACAGGGTCATTTGTATAAATTCAGTTCCTATTTTGTCTTGTGAAGTATATATAAACATCTGTTGTGTGAAATATTTTTTTAAGGACAGTATTAATTAAAAAATAACACACAGTTTTCATGATCCCTTTTATTTACCTAAAATTACTAACACGTATTCTGGAAGGTGTATGTAAACTTTGGCTTCAACTGTACCTATATCAATGTAATAAAAACGTGCCAGAGTTCACATATTGACGATTTATAATAAACACTTCATACATATACAGGTCCTTTTCAAATAATAAGCATATTGTGATAAAGTTCATTATTTTCTGTAATGTACTGATAAACATTAGACTTTCATATATTTTAGATTCATTACACAACAACTGAAGTAGTTCAAGCCTTTTATTGTTTTAATATTAATTAACCATCAACTAATATGTGGATGGACGCTAGCGTTTCATTCAGCAGCGAGACATATCGTCCTGTTCAAGTTAGGCTACTGTATTACTGTTGAATAGTTCCATTTTTCGTTACAGTAAGTTTACCAAGTGACTCTTACCATTTGTAAATGAGATGGACCTCATCCACCACAATCCCGATCAGGTTGTCCCGGTAGACCTTGTTCGATAACATTTATCGCCACTTCTTTTTTAACAGCCAGGACTCGAGACTGCCGAATGGTATCTGGCATTGCCCGCTTCGGATCTGTTCCCCTTCATGGTATGGGGCATACGCTTAACTACCAGCGGAGCTAACTAAGAAATTAAACTCTTGCCGTATCCAGTCCGCAAAACAGCAAAAACGTCTTTCTTGCAAAGGAACGATTTGAGCACGGCTTTCCGTTCCTCTTTTGTAGCGGCCAAAGCCGTTTCAAAACAACTGATTTTTCATCTGTAGAATAGATCTCTTTCAATGTTTACTAAATGATTCCGGACGTCGCAGCGATGTCGTCATCAGCTTAGCTCGCCTCTGGCCCGCCTACATCAGATACACCGATTTGATTGGTTCCCACAATTGCTTACGTATTGCAGTAACATGCATCATTGCTCGAGGCCAGAGTGTCTTGCAGAGACAATTCAAATTGTGCTCTCGGAGACCTCTGGATTTCCAGGGTATTACTTGAAGGCTTCTTATCACACTTTTTTTTTCCTTCAAGAAATCCAAACCATATCAGTTTTACTATTAGGACTGTATGCAATAACATATGAAAAAATAAAAACATCTGTAATACTTCAAATCAAGAAATCTACAATTTTTTTAAGTAATTTCAATTATAAGTTTTATTTATTTATTTTCCTTTCAACAGATAAACGGACATAAAAACAATGTAACTGATACCTCATCATCCTCGGAACATCCTCCAAATGATGCATGTCAAAAGTTGTAGTTTCATTAATGCATCATATTACAAGAACATTTTATATATATATATATAAAACATTAGACCATCTCAGGCCTCAATGATCTTCTCATAATGTTCTCCTGATGTGACTGAGAGAATGCTCCTCCATTATTATCTTGAAACATTGTAGAAATGTTTTACTGACAATATTACTGAATCTGTTACCTCAACAACATCCTCAAAACATTGTCAAAATGTTAGAGGTCAAATGTTCCAGTTTTGTTATTATGTCATATTACCAGAACGTTTTCTAAAAACATTACACAAACTAAGGCCTCAATGATCTTCTCATAACATTCCCTTGATGTTACTGAGAGAATGTTCCTCCAATATTATCTTAAAACATTGTAGAAATGTTTTACTGACAACATTATTGAATATGTTACCTCAACAACATCCTCAAAACATCATCAGATTGTTAGAGGTCAAATGTTCCAGCTTTGGTATTACAATACATTACCAGAATGTTTTCTAAAAACATTACACAAACTAAGGCCTCAATGATCTTCTCATAACGTTCTCCTGATGTGGCTGAGAGAACGTTCCTCTAATTTTATCTTGAAACATTGTAGAAATGTTTTACTGACAATATTACTGAATCTGTTACCTCAACAACATCCTCAAAACATTGTCAAAATGTTAGAGGTCAAATGTTCCAGTTTTGTTATTATGTCATATTACCAGAACGTTTTCTAAAAACATTACACAAACTAAGGCCTCAATCATCTTCTCATAACATTCCCTTGATGTTACTGAGAGAATGTTCCTCCAATATTATCTTCAAACATTGTAGAAATGTTTTACTGACAACATTATTGAATATGTTACCTCAACAACATCCTCAAAACACCATCAAATTGTTAGAGGTCAAATGTTCCAGCTTTGTTATTATATTACATTACCAGAATGTTTTCTAAAAACATTACACAAACTAAGGCCTCAATCATCTTCTCATAACATTCTCCTGATGTGGCTGAGAGAATGTTCTGTCTTTGTTATCTTGAAACATTGTGCCAATGTTTTATTGAGAATATTGTGTAATTTGTTACCTCAACAACATCCTCACAACATCCATAAAATGTTGCAGAAATAATGTTCTCGCTTTAGTAATATTTAACAATATAGGAACATGTTCTGAAATAACAAACGTTCTTAAAACATTTTCGGAACATTACATTCAAATGTTTTTCCTGAAACATTAACCAAACATGTACAGAATGTTAGCCAATGTTCTGAGAACGTTCCCTGCTAGCTGGGTGGTTGGCCTCTTATCTCAAAGGGAGAACGTTCTTGGTGAGCATTGGGAAGTTTACATCTTCGTCGGCTCCGCTGTCATGTGGCGTGCCCCAAGGGTCTATTTTAGGCCCTCTTTTCACTTTACATGCTTCCCCTGGGTGCCATTTTTAAGAAATATAAGATCTCTTACCACTGTTATGCTGACGATACTCAGTTTTATCTTCCAGCAAAAACTGACAGCAGTGACTGTTTGGATAGGCTTCATAGCTGTTTTGAGGAGATAAAAGCTTGGATGTCTTCTAATTTTTTACAGTTAAACGAAAGCAAAAGCGAAATTTTGATTTTAAGCCATTCTAGGATTTCACCTGCTTTTAATTTAGGGTCTGTCTCTGCCAGTGTCCAACCCTATCTTGGGGTTGTAGTCGATTCGTCACTGAACTTTAAGAAACAAATTAGTACTGTGGTACAGGGGAGCTTTTTCCATCTAAGATCGATTGCGAAACTGAAACAGGCCTTGTCTCACAAGGACTTAGAAACAGTAATCCATGCATTTATTACATCACGCTTGGACTACTGTAAATCCCTTTATCACGGCCTGCCTCAAATGGCAATTTCTCGTCTGCAAGTTGTGCAAAATGCTGCAGCAAGGCTTCTTACTGGAACAAAAAAGAGGGATCACATCTCTCCAGTTTTAGCATCGTTACATTGGCTTCCTGTAAAGTTTAGAATTGATTTTAAAATAGCTGTCTTTGTGTATAAGGCTTTATCTGGACTTGCACCTAAATATATTTCGGACCTTCTGACTCCATATTCTCCTCAAAGGGCACTCAGGTCTAGTAATCAGCTTCTCTTAACTGTCCCACGTTGTCGCTGTAAAACAACGGGTGGTCTGGCTTTTTCAGCTGCAGCCCCCAAACTTTAGAATAGTTTGCCAGAAAATGTGAGATTTGCTCCTTCATTAGCTAGTTTTAAATCACTTCTCAAAACATATTTATTTTCTCTGGTTTTTGATTAATGTTATTTTAAGGTTCTGATATCAATTTGCTCTTATCTTATTTTATTGTATTATATTTTATCTGATGTGTGTTTTCTTTTATGTTTTATATTAGTATGTTGTTGTACAGCACTTTGGTGTAACTCTGTTGCTTTTAAATGTGCTATAGAAATAAATTTTGACTTGACTTGACTTGACGTCAGCCAAGCCACAGCCCGCTCACGTCACGTCTTATGCTCCAGAGTCTGCATCTATCATGGCCACCCTTCCAGATGCGGTTCCTCAGTCAAGTCTCGTCACAGCAGTGGTTCCTGTAAAGTCAAGTCACATTACAACTGCGGTTCCTGCAAAGTCAAGTCACATTTCAGCTGCAGTTCCTGCTAAGTCAAGTCACTTCGCAGCTGAGGTTCCTGGGCTAAGTCAAGCCGCAGTTGTTCCATCAGAGACAAGGCAAGCCACAACAGCACTTCCTGAGCCAAGTCAACTTACAGCCACACTCCCTGAATCAAGTCAAGTCACAACAGCACTTCCTGAGTCAAGTCAAGACACAGCGACACTTCCTGAGTCAAGTCACGACACAGCTTCACATCCTGATTCAAGCCAAGACATAGTTTTACATCCTAAATCAAGCCAAGACACAGCTTCACATCCTGATTCAAGCCAAGACACAGTTTCACATCCCAAGTCAAGTCAAGACACTACAGCACTACCTCTTGAGTCACATCAAGTCGGGGCTGCTCCAGCAAGGTCAGGTCGAGTCATAGCTGTTCCTTCAAGTCGAGGTCAAGTCACAGCTATTCCCTCAGAGCCAAATCAAGTCACAGTCGCTCCTTCAGCGTCTAGTCAAGTCACAGCTGTTTCACTAAAGCCAAGTCAAGTCACAGCTGTTCCAGCCAAGCCAAGTCGAGCCACAGCTGTTCCAGCCAAGCCAAGACGAGTCACAGTTGTTCCTTCAAGGTCAAGCAGGGTCATACGTTCTCCTCCAGAACCGAGTCACGTCTCGCCCGAAAGTCCAGAGCCAAGTCGCGTCTCGCCCGAGCGTCCAGAGCCAAGTCACGTCTCACTCGAATGTCCAGAGCCAAGTCACGTCTCAGCCGTCCAACCTGATTTAAGATCAGTCCTTCGCCATCCCAGTATGGCATCTAGCTTGGAGGATCCACCGCTGTCATCCGTACGCTCTGCGGGTATCCCCAAGCCAACTTACCTCACTCTTCCTACCCACGTCTCCCCTGTCCACGACACTTCCTATAACGGGAGTTGCTCTCCTGTGCGTCTGTGTACACCACCACCGAGTCTCCAGAGGTGGCGGCTCACGCTGCAGAACTTCTGGAGGCAGCCTCGTTTACTGCAGCTTCCTCCATGGCTACAGGGGTCGTCGCAGTATTCCCAGAGGTGGCGGCTGAGGCCGCGGAACCTTGTGAAATGGGGACGACAGCATCTGCATGGTGGTAGCGCCCAGCGACGCATCTCTCCCTGTCCTGCCGGCTCATCCCTGGCTGCCTGATCTGCCGGTCCTACCTCATTCCCCAGGTCTTCCACACCCACATAGACCTGGTCCTCCATTCCTTCCCCTGCTCCGCCTCCGCTCCACCGCCCCCCGGGATTATATTGTGTTTGAGCATCTGGAAGCTACTCCTTTGGGTGGGTGGGGGGGGGGGGTTATGTTACGGAGTGCCCAGTAACCCCACTAGAGGGCACTCCTGTATGGACTTTCATTTGCTTTGTGTTCACTCAACCTACCGTGTTTCACCCTTGTCTGTGTAATGTTCTCATTGGTTCCCCTGTTCCATGTGTCCATTTCTCATTGGTTGTTATTGTCATGTGACCCCTTGTGTTTGATATAAAAGCCACTTCCTCACTCCTTTGTTTGCTGATTGTTGTTAGCCTGTAGCGTTTATCTTATTTAGCCTTGTTCCTTGTTCCTTGTTTATTTCCTAAGCCTTGCCCTTGTGTTTTTTGATCCTGGTGTGTTTCTGTGTTTTTGAACCTTGCTGCCTGTCCCTGACCATTTCGCCTGTTCTCTGGATTACTCTTTGGATTATCTTGTTTGCCGGTTATTGAACTTTGCCTGTCTTCACTACGTCTTCCATTAAAAGCTTGCATTTGGATCCACACCTCAGTCTTCCAGACCCCTTTGGTACAACTACACTATTTGGTTTAAACCAGGAATATTATTCTGTGTTATGATATTTACAGCGCCAAGGATACAATAAATTGTGAGTATGACAAAAATCTGTTAAAACAGGGTTATAAGAAGAATTATGGCAACATCTGGAGGGATTTCTATCAAGGCATTCATCACTATGAATGCCTTGAGGAGAACGTATGACCCTGCTTGACCTTGAAGGAACAACTGTGACTCGTCTTGGCTTGGCTGGAACAGCTGTGGCTCGACTTGGCTTGGCTGGAACAGCTGTGACTTGACTTGACGCGGCCTCAGCCGCCACCTCTGGTTTTTGTTTGTTCTCCTGTCCTGTGGGTGTCGCTGTTTCGCTGTTTCCCTGCTTCCAGTCTGCCTTGCTGCAGAGTGGTCTGTTTGTTTGTAGCTCTCTGCAGCTTCGTTTTTCTACTGGATTTTCTACTGGATTCTCTATCTTATTGTTAATTCTGCCGTTTTAAATTGATAGATAGCTTAACTTAATTTCTGGTCTTATCCATCAAACTAATCTGACTAATTTGATTGTTCGCCTTACTCTATAATCACGAGTGCAGCGCGTTAGCATTCCATAGCCGGTTAATTTGCCGCTCGCACTCCATTCACGCTTTTAACTCTTGTTTTCTATTATTAGCATTGCGCTGGCCGGTTAACTTGCCATCTGCGTTCCATTCACGTTTTTTTTTTTTTTCTCGTGTTTAATATCGTTAGTACTCTTTTAGCCGGTTCCGTTCCGTTTTTTCTCCCCCTGATCTGTTCTTCAGGAACTCTAACAACATTGGTAAGTTGAAATCATTCTACAATCACGGTGAGTAATGGCTTCTTCTCCTACAATTGTAGTCTGCACTGCTTGCCACATGTATAGCTTATCTATCTCTGTCAGCAGTGAGCCTTATACATGTGATAAATGCAGGAATATAGTCAGGCTGACAGAGAAGATTTCAGAACTAGAGTCACGCATCCAAACTTTAATGGAGGATAGTAAGAATGTGAGGGCCTTAGATACGGTTTTGGATGTGACTAGCTCAGAAAGCCCTGTACATTGTTCGGTTCCGGTAACAACGCCCATGCAGCAGGGCAATTGGGTGACTGTGAGGCGGCATAGTCGCGGGTCAAAACACCGCTCTTCCGTTCTGATCAGAACATCAAACAGGTTCTCCCCACTCAGTGAAGCACCCACTGAGAAACCTGATGAAAGCGCTCTAGTAATTGGCGATTCTATTGTACGGAACGTGAAAATAGAGACACCAGCCACCATAGTCCAATGTTTACCGGGAGCCAGAGCGCCTGACATCTTGGCAAATTTAAAAGTGCTGGCTAATGCTAAACGTAAATTCAGTAAGATTGTTATTCACGTCGGCGCTAATGATGTTCGACTTCGCCAGTCGGAGATCACTAAAAATAATGTTAAAGAGGTGTGTGAACTTGCAAGTACGATGTCAGACACTGTAATATGCTCTGGTCCCCTCCCGGCTTACCGTGGTGACGAGATTCATAGTAGACTGTGGTCACTCCATGGCTGGATGTCAAAGTGGTGCCCGCGAAATAACATAGGTTTCATAGACAATTGGACAAGCTTTTGGGGCAGACCTGACCTGTTGAAAAGAGATGGTCTTCATCCCTCCGGATGTGGAGCATCTCTTCTATCTAGAAATATGGCACATAGTCTTAGAGTTTGCACTTGACTAACTGGGGCCCAGGTCAGGAAGCAGACAGACTGGCTAAACCGACCGTCTGCTAGCCGCCTCACGTCACAGAAATCAGTTAATTCTCAGCACATAGAGACCCTTTCACCTAGATATCACACTATAGAGACTGTGTCTGTTCCCCGAGCAAAAAAATACAAAAAACGCCTGAATCAAATCACGACTATCAATTTAATTGATGTTCAACAAATAAAAAATATATATAATACAGAGAAACAATTGATAAAGCTTGGCTTATTGAATATCAGGTCCCTTTCTACGAAAGCACTTTTTGTAAATGATATGATCACTGATCATAACCTAGATGTGCTCTGTTTGACAGAAACCTGGCTAAAACCAGACGATTACATTATTTTAAACGAGTCCACCCCCCAAGATTACTGTTATAAACATGAACCGCGTCTAAAAGGTAAAGGAGGAGGTGTTTCTACTATTTATAGCAGTATTCTCAATGTCTCTCAGAGAACGGGCTTCAATTATAACTTGTTTGAAGTTATGGTGCTTCATATAGCATTATCCAGAGAAACAAGTACTAATGATAAATCCCCTGTGACGTTTGTGCTAGCTACTGTATACAGGCCACCAGGGCACCATACAGACTTTATTAAAGAATTTGCTGATTTTCTATCCGAATTAGTGCTGGCCGCAGATAAAGTCTTAATAGTGGGTGATTTTAACATCCATGTTGATAATGAAAAAGATGCATTAGGAACAGCATTTATAGATATTTTGAACTCTATTGGGGTTAGACAACACGTGTCAGGTCCTACTCATTGCCGAAATCATACTCTAGATTTAATACTGTCACATGGAATTGATGTTAATGGCGTTGAAATTCTGCAGCAAAGCGATGATATCTCAGATCATTATCTAGTCTCTTGTATAATCCAGATAGCTAAAACTGTTAATTCAATTCCTTGCTACAAATACGGTAGAACCATCACTTCTACTACAAAAGACTGCTTTGTAAGTAATCTTCCTGACTTATCTGAATTCCTCAGCATATCCAATAGCTCAGAAAAACTTGATGATGTAATAGAAACTATGGACTCTCTCTTTTCTAGCACTTTAGATACAGTTGCTCCAGTGCGCTTAAAAAAGATTAAGAAAAACAGTGTAACACCGTGGTATAACGATCATACCCGCGCCCTAAAGAGAAAAGCACGAAAAATGGAACGCAGCTGGAGGAAAACAAAACTAGAGGTTTTTCGTACTGCTTGGCGTGAATGTAATTTATCTTATAGGAAAGCATTAAAAACTGCCAGATCGGATTACTTTTCATCTCTCTTAGAAGAAAACAAACATAACCCTAGGTATTTGTTCAATACTGTGGTTAAATTAACTAAAAATATAGCAGCAACAGGTTTAGACATTTCCCAAAAGCACAGCAGTAATGACTTTATGACGTACTTTACCTCCAAGATAGACACTATTAGAGATAAAATTGTAACCATACAGCCGCCCGCTACAGTATCGCATCAGATAATGCGTTGTAGATCTCCTGAGGAACAATTCCATTCATTCTCTATTATAGGAGAGGAGGAATTGTATAAACTTGTTAAATCATCTAAACCCACAACATGTATGTTAGACCCTATTCCATCTAAGCTACTAAAGGAGGTACTTCCAGAAGTCATAGATCCTCTTCTGAATATTATTAATTCGTCACTATCATTAGGATATGTCCCCAAAACCTTCAAAATAGCTGTTATTAAGCCACTCATTAAAAAACCACAACTTGACCCCAATGAACTAATTAACTACAGACCAATTTCGAATCTCCCTTTTCTGTCAAAGATACTAGAAAAGGTAGTATCCTCACAATTATGCTTCTTCTTAGAGAAAAATGGTATCTGTGAGGATTTCCAGTCAGGTTTTAGACCATATCATAGTACTGAGACTGCTCTAATAAGAGTAACAAATGACCTGCTATTGTCAAGCGATCGTGGTTGCATCTCTCTATTAGTGCTACTGGATCTTAGTGCTGCATTTGATACTATTGACCACAACATTCTTTTAAATAGACTTGAAAATTATGTAGGCATTAGTGGTAGTGCACTGGCATGGTTCAAATCGTACTTATCTGACCGTCCTCAGTTTGTGGCAATAAATGAAGAGGTATCATTTAGATCGCAAGTGCAGTATGGAGTACCTCAAGGCTCAGTGCTAGGGCCATTACTTTTTACGCTTTACATGTTACCCTTGGGAGATATCATCAGGAAACATGGTGTTAGCTTTCATTGTTACGCTGCTGATACTCAGCTCTATATTTCTTCGCAGCCCGGCAGAACATATCCATTCGAAAAACTAACAGAATGCATAGCTGATATTAAAAACTGGATGGCGAATAACTTCTTACTGTTAAATTCTGAAAAAACAGAGGTACTAATTATTGGACCTAAAACCTCCACAAGTAATAACCTAAAACACAGTCTAATACTAGATGGCTGCTCTGTAAATTCGTCGTCATCAGTTAGGAACCTAGGCGTCCTATTCGATAGCAATCTCTCCTTTGAAAGCCACATTTCTAGCATCTGCAAAAGCGCATTTTTCCATCTTAAAAATATATCGAAATTACGACCTATGCTATCAATGTCAAATGCTGAAGCATTAATTCATGCGTTCATGACCTCAAGGATAGATTATTGTAATGCTTTATTGGGTGGTTGTTCTGCACGCTTAATAAACAAACTCCAGCTGGTCCAAAATGCAGCAGCTAGAGTTCTTACTAGAACCAGAAAGTATGACCATATTAGCCCGGTTCTGTGAGCACTGCATTGGCTCCCAATAAAACATCGTATAGATTTTAAAATCTTGCTAATTACTTATAAAGCCCTCAATGGTTTAGCTCCTCAGTACTTGAACGAGCTCCTATCGTATTATAGTCCTTCACGTCCGCTGCGTTCTCAAAATTCTGGTAATTTGATAATACCTAGAATATCAAAATCAACTGCGGGCGGCAGATCATTTTCTTATCTAGCGCCTAAACTCTGGAACAATCTACCTAACACTGTTCGGTGTCACGACCACACACACAAGGAGAGGGTAAGTAGATTTCAAGGTGTTTATTTACAGACGTGCACACTTCAAACAGGTGAGTATAGACTTCGGGATCCGAGTCATCAAACACAGTTCGATAAGGTAAACACAAGTTCTTAGGCAATCGCCAGCAAGAGTAACAGTCACTTCCCTTAAAGTGGT
>NC_133373.1:19422348-19474579 GCF_049309525.1 Garra rufa
CGGTTGACCTAATTAATGCAGCCTAACAATCCTTTAACGGATTTGAATTATAGAAATGTGTTAATGATTTTATGTGTAAGCCAGGTTAAAGAGATGTGTCTTTAATCTAGATTTAAACTGACAGAGTGTGTCTGCCTCCCGAACAGTGTTAGGTAGATTGTTCCAGAGTTTAGGCGCTAGATAAGAAAATGATCTGCCGCCGGCAGTTGATTTTGATATTCTAGGTATTATCAAATTGCCAGAATTTTGAGAACGCAGCGGACGTGAAGGACTATAATACGATAGGAGCTCGTTCAAGTACTGAGGAGCTAAACCATTGAGGGCTTTATAAGTAATTAGCAAGATTTTAAAATCTATACGATGTTTAATAGGGAGCCAATGCAGTGCTGACAGAACCGGGCTAATATGGTCATACTTTCTGGTTCTAGTAAGAACTCTAGCTGCTGCATTTTGGACCAGCTGGAGTTTGTTTATTAAGCGTGCAGAACAACCACCCAATAAAGCATTACAATAATCTATCCTTGAGGTCATGAACGCATGAATTAATGTTTCAGCATTTGACATTGATAGCATAGGTCGTAATTTCGATATATTTTTAAGATGGAAAAATGCGGTTTTGCAGATGCTAGAAATGTGGCTCTCAAAGGAGAGATTGCTATCGAATAGGACGCCTAGGTTCCTAACTGATGATGACGAATTTACAGAGCAGCCATCTAGTATTAGACTGTGTTTTAGGTCATTACTTGTGGAGGTTTTAGGTCCAATAATTAATACCTCTGTTTTTTCAGAATTTAACAGTAAGAAGTTATTCGCCATCCAGTTTTTAATATCAGCTATGCATTCTGTTAGTTTTTCGAATGGATATGTTTTGCCGGGCTGCGAAGAAATATAGAGCTGAGTATCATCAGCGTAACAATGAAAGCTAACACCATGTTTCCTGATGATATCTCCCAAGGGTAACATGTAAAGCGTAAAAAGTAATGGCCCTAGCACTGAGCCTTGAGGTACTCCATACTGCACTTGCGATCTAAATGATACCTCTTCATTTATTGCCACAAACTGATGACGGTCAGATAAGTACGATTTGAACCATGCCAGTGCACTACCACTAATGCCTACATAATTTTCAAGTCTATTTAAAAGAATGTTGTGGTCAATAGTATCAAATGCGGCACTAAGATCCAGTAGCACTAATAGAGAGATGCAACCACGATCGCTTGACAATAGCAGGTCATTTGTTACTCTAATTAGAGCAGTCTCAGTACTATGATATGGTCTAAAACCTGACTGGAAATCCTCACAGATACCATTTTTCTCTAAGAAGGAGCATAATTGTGAGGATACTACCTTTTCTAGTATCTTTGACAGAAAAGGGAGATTCGAAATTGGTCTGTAGTTAATTAATTCATTGGGGTCAAGTTGTGGTTTTTTAATGAGTGGCTTAATAACAGCTATTTTGAAGGTTTTGGGGACATATCCTAATGATAGTGACGAATTAATAATATTCAGAAGAGGATCTATGACTTCTGGAAGTACCTCCTTTAGTAGCTTAGATGGAATAGGGTCTAACATACATGTTGTGGGTTTAGATGATTTAACAAGTTTATACAATTCCTCCTCTCCTATAGTAGAGAATGAATGGAATTGTTCCTCAGGAGATCTACAATGCATAATCTGATGCGATACTGTAGCGGGCGGCTGTATGGTTACAATTTTATCTCTAATAGTGTCTATCTTGGAGGTAAAGTACGTCATAAAGTCATTACTGCTGTGCTTTTGGGAAATGTCTAAACCTGTTGCTGCAATATTTTTAGTTAATTTAACCACAGTATTGAACAAATACCTAGGGTTATGTTTGTTTTCTTCTAAGAGAGATGAAAAGTAATCTGATCTGGCAGTTTTTAATGCTTTCCTATAAGATAAATTACATTCACGCCAAGCAGTACGAAAAACCTCTAGTTTTGTTTTCCTCCAGCTGCGTTCCATTTTTCGTGCTTTTCTCTTTAGGGCGCGGGTATGATCGTTATACCACGGTGTTACACTGTTTTTCTTAATCTTTTTTAGGCGCACTGGAGCAACTGTATCTAAAGTGCTAGAAAAGAGAGAGTCCATAGTTTCTATTACATCATCAAGTTTTTCTGAGCTATTGGATATGCTGAGGAATTCAGATAAGTCAGGAAGATTACTTATGATGGTGAATGGCCCTATGTAGCGGGGACTCAGCTTCTTACAGGGCAGCCGGAGGCGGATGTCCCGGGTAGAGAGCCATACCTGGTCTCCAGGAAGGTAAACAGGATTAGGTAACCTGTGGCGATTAGCGTACTCCGTGTGCCTCCGGACTGCCCGTTGGAGATGGACATCTACCGCAGGCACTTCGGAGGGTTCTCCGGTCCATGGGAACAGTGCAGGTTGGTAGCCTAGAACACATTGAAATGGGGTTAAACCAGTAGATGTCTGACGGAGGGAATTTTGTGCATACTCAGCCCACGGTAGATACTGGCTCCAGGTATCTTGATGTTGGGAGCAGTACGCCCGGAGGTAACGGGAGATCTCCTGTATCTTCCGCTCGGTCTGCCCGTTTGTTTGAGGGTGGTATCCAGATGACAAGCTGACTGAGGTGCCCAGCAGTTGGAAGAACGCCCGCCAGACCCTGGAAATGAATTGAGGCCCTCTGTCGGATACGATGTCCTCAGGAAGTCCGAAGTTCCGGAACACATGCTGGAACAATGCTTCAGCTGTTTCTAGAGCTGTGGGAAGACCCTTGAGAGGGATTAGTTTACAGGCTTTAGAGAAACGATCAACAACCACAAGAATTGTGGTGTACCCTCGAGAGGGAGGTAGATCCGTGGCAAAGTCCACTCCTAGATGGGTCCAGGGTCGGCGGGGAATGGGCAATGGTTGGAGCTTTCCTTCAGGTAAACGACGGGGAGTGGTGTTGATGGCGCAGACCGAGCACCCCCGGACGTACCGATCCACGTCCCTGGTCATGTTGGGCCACCAATACTTCTGCTGGAGGAGCGAGAGGGTTCGCCTACTGCCAGGGTGTCCTGAGCCAGGAGACGTGTGCGTACTATCCAGTAACGGAAGCCGATGATTGTTAGGGACATAGGTACGGCCTGGAGGAAGTTCAGGAGGTGCAGGTTCCTCGAAGGTGGCGGTCCGGATGTCCTCATCAAGTTGCCATTGGATAGGTGCTAGAAAGACAGATGGAGGTAGAACAGGGTCAGGTGTGTCAACAGTAGGATCAGGTGAATACATACGGGATAATGCGTCTGCCTTGATGTTCTTGTGACCGGGTTGATAGGTGATTTGGAAGTTGAAGCGTGCAAAGAATAGTGACCAGCGTGCTTGGCGTGCATTCAATCTCTTGGCTTGCTGGAGGTACTGGAGGTTTTTATGATCGGTTATCACGGTGAAGGGATATTGGGCTCCCTCTAACCAGTGCCGCCACTCTTCGAGGGCCAACTTAATGGCCAGCAACTCACGATCACCAATTCCGTAGTTCCGTTCAGCTGGGGTGAGTTTTTTGGAGTAGTACGCACACGGATGGAGGGATTGGGGTTCACCAGACCATTGTGATAGAACGGCTCCGATGCCTACGTCTGCCGCATCCACTTCCACTATGAAGGCCTTCGACGGGTCAGGATGTTGAAGTATGGGCGCTGATGTAAACATGAGCTTAAGGTGGTCGAAGGCTTGTTGAGCTTCAGGGGTCCATTGAAGTACCTTGCGTCCTCCCTTCAAGAGAGAGGTAAGAGGTGCTGAGAGGAGACTATAATTCTTAATAAAGCGGCGGTAAAAGTTGGCGAAGCCCAAGAAGCGTTGGAGTTCTTTTACCGATTTGGGTTCCGCCCAGGTGGTTACTGCATCTACCTTACCAGGCTCCATACGAACTCCCTCCGCAGAGATCACGTATCCGAGGAAGGAGACGGTGGGTTGATGGAATTCGCATTTCTCCTGTTTCAGGTAGAGTTGGTATTTGCGGAGACGTTGAAGGACCTGGCGAACATGGTCGTGGTGTTCTTCTAGGTTTCGTGAGTAGATCAGGATATCATCAATGTAGATGATGGTAAAACGATGGAGGAAGTCACGGAAGATTTCATTCATGAAGTTTTGAAATATGGATGGACTGTTGGCCAGGCCGTAGGGCATCACCTGATATTCATAGTGTCCAGTCGGGGTAATGAAGGCGGTCTTCCACTCGTCCCCTTCTCGGATACGGATCAGGTTGTAGGCACTGCGGAGGTCGAGCTTGGTAAAGATGCGGGCCTCTCGTAACTCCTCTAGAGCTGCTGGAACTAGTGGAAGTGGATAGGCAAACTTTACTGTAGCTTCATTCAGTACCCGATAGTCTATGCAGGGTCGGAGCCCTCCATCCTTCTTCGGGACAAAGAAGAAACTGGACGCTGCTGGGGATGTGGAAGGTCTGATGAACCCTTGTTGGAGTGCCTCTTGGATGTAGTCATTCATGGCCTCCTGCTCAGGACGAGAAAGAGGATAGACCTTTCCATGGGGTAGTTTAGCATCTGGCAGTAGGTCGATACTACAGTCCCAGGGCCGGTGAGGTGGTAGTTGAGTGGCTCATTCCTTGCTGAAGACGTCTGAAAAGGATTGATAGATGGTGGGAATGGTGACTGTGGAATGAGTGTTGGGGCTCTCTATGGTGGTTGCATTGAGGGAAACAGCGGGACGAGGTTGCTGTGAAGCAGACGAGGGAGAACGGTATCCGTGGTTCTGGCATCCTGCACTCCAGCTTAGGATTTCTCCTGTGCTCCAGTCGATGTGAGGCTGATGTTCTGCTAGCCATGGTCTGCCCAGGATGACGTCCACATTTGCTCGGGGAAGTACGAGAAGGGTTAATTTTTCATGATGGTCATGTGGAGAAATTATTGTTACCTCTTTGGTGCGTCGGGTGATTTTACCGTCGCCCAATGGTGAGTTCTGAATGGTAATGATGCAATATTTGATCTCATTTTTAACGGTGGGAATTTGATGCTTGGCAATGAAATGTGAGGAGATAAAGTTGCCAGCCGCTCCAGAATCCACAAGAACATGTATGGGGAGAGTACGAGAGTTCACAGTTAGGCTTGCAGTAATACGGGGTAAGTGAGATATGGCAGGAGAAATGGCTACTGTACTCACCATTGGACGAGGTGGTCGAACTGGGCAGACGTTGATGAGATGGGAGGCTTCTCCGCAATATAGGCACAGACGGTTATCAATGTGACGTTTCCGCTCTGCAGGATCCAGATGATAAGAATCTGTGATCATGGGTTCTTCACAGTCTCGCTGGGGTGATGGAGCTCTGCATGGGAGAGAACTAGCCACAGACAATGTAGAGGGACAGGCAGAGAGGTGCTGCGAGACACTAGTAGCTTTCTTTATAAAAGTCTCTAGCGGTACATTATCCTCATAGATGACCATATGTTTGCGAATTTGTGGCTTGAGCCCTTGACGATAAGCCGCCAGGAGAGCAATCTGATTCCAACCACTATGGGCTGCTAGAGAGCGGAAGCGCAAGGTGTACTCGTGTATGCTGGTTGTACCTTGACGCAGAGTGATGAGTTCATCGTGCACTGAGAGGGGTGTGAGAGCGGCTCCGAACACTTCCTTGAAGTGCGTGGTGAATGCATTGTGTGAAGCTAGCGCTGGACTCCTTGATTCCCAGAGCGCATTGGCCCATTGAAGTGCCGGTCCAGTGAGAAGTGAAACCATGAAGGAGATTTTGGAGACTTCGTTAGGGAAATGGTGAGCATTCGCTTCAATGTAGAGAGAGCTTTGAAGGAGGAAACCATCACATCCGCCTGGGTCGCCGGAATAATTCAGGGGGCGAGAGATGGGCGTGTTGGAGATCGTCGTGGTGTTAGCTCTGGTCGCAAGGGGAACAGATTGCAGAGATTGACGGAGGGCATTCGCCATTTCGGCGAATGGATCGGGAGAAGCAGTGGCTGATGACGTTGACGCCTCCATGAGCGAGCTGTAGGAATTCTTCGGGCTGGAATCCTGTCACGACCACACACACAAGGAGAGGGTAAATAGATTTCAAGGTGTTTATTTACAGACGTGCACACTTCAAACAGGTGAGTATAGACTTCGGGATCCGAGTCATCAAACACAGTTCGATAAGGTAAACACAAGTTCTTAGGCAATCGCCAGCAAGAGTAACAGTCACTTCCCTTAAAGTGGTTAACGTATGTTTCACAGGTTGATCCAGATGCAGTCCGAGAGGAGCACAGGAGAATCGAGAGAAGGAGGAGAAGATCCAAGGAGAGGTGTCCATGTAACTATGATTCCAGCCGGTGAGTGAATGGCAGAGGTGAGTATATAAAGGGAGTGCTGATTGCGATTCCAGGTGTGGGTGATTAGAACTCTGGTGATGGTTCACGGGTGTGGTGCAGTGGTGATTGGCTGGTTGGTGATGGATCACGGTGATTGGGGCTGAGGGAACGTGCTGAGGGTGTGACATTCGGGAGGCAGACACACTCTGTCAGTTTAAATCTAGATTAAAGACACATCTCTTTAACCTGGCTTACACATAAAATCATTAACACATTTCTATAATTCAAATCCGTTAAAGGATTGTTAGGCTGCATTAATTAGGTCAGCCGGAACCGAAAACACCTCACATTACATCTGATGCACTCGTTGCATCGTAAAAAGAATGGCATCTACGCTAATATTAGTCTGTTTCATTCTTATTCCGAGGTCACCGTAGCCTCCAGACCCAGCCTGTATCCAGATCAGATGGTCACTCCAGTCCCCCGGATCCAGTCCGTGCCCAGCTTAGATCATGGATCACCACCTAGAGATGACTTTAATAGCCGTGGATGTCAACCAGATGAGCTCCAAGGCGGATCATCAATAAAGACCTCGCCAACCTTGACGGCCATCGGCGCTACACCACAGGATCCTGATGAGTTCTCTACAATCAGACATTGGTACAAACTGTTGTTTGGTCTGGCCAGAGGAGAACTGGTCCCCCGACTGAGCCTGGTTTCTCCCAAGGTTTTTTTCTCCATCTCTGTCACCTGTGGAGTTTTGGTTCCTTGCCGCTGTCGCCTCTGGCTTGCTTAGTTGGGGACATTTTCCAGCGATATCGTATACTGTTTGAACTGAACTGACGATGA
The DNA here is from genome assembly GCF_049309525.1 of Garra rufa. Lineage (NCBI taxonomy): Eukaryota > Metazoa > Chordata > Actinopteri > Cypriniformes > Cyprinidae > Garra > Garra rufa. The sequence continues at coordinate 19,429,476 of NC_133373.1, forward strand.
TATCACTGAATTCATTGATGAACTGCCTTTAACTGAAAATTGATTGTTACAATAATGCGTTACTTACACACTATTGTGCTGTTTAAATACTGTGCAGTTGCTTTGACACAATCTGTATTGTAAAAGGCGCTATATAAATAAAGGTGACTTGACTTGACTAACCATGTTAAACTCACCACCCATAATTATAACAGCAGTTGGATAAATGAGACACAGATTAACCAGTGACCATTATCATGAATCCAGATGTCACTAATTTACCAGGTGAGTTACAAAACAAAATTAAAGCTGCAAGCAGCGATGACCGGGCCCTCGCCATATGCGCAGTCACCATCCCGATAGCATCAGGAAAACGGTGCCCAGTTGGCACATGCAATCATAGTAACCCTCTGCCAGTTTGGATTTAAAGTTTACAGAATTGAAAGGGTTAATTAAAATCAACACACAGACACATACACACAATATTTAAAATTTTGCCATCCAGTTTAATTTGTTAACATTAACTATATTAGTTAACATGAACAATAATTAAATAGCATTTATTAATGTTAATTAATATTAAGCTAAAAAAAGTATTCATATATTATTAAAAGGTAAATTAGTACATTTATTTATATTTGTTAAAAATATTTGTGGGTTCATGTATTAATAATACATTTGTTCACAGAGTAAACGCAACAACGTATCTGACTTGCAACACACACAGCAGCAGCTGTGCTCACTCAAGGTGATTTTATTAATCAAACAACCAATCACAAATGTACACACCCCATTACTCATCCCGTGCCATTTCATTCAGCTCGATCAACTCAGACATAAATATAAATCAATAAAGAAAACAAAAACAACAAACACATTATGACATTTTACAAGTTTAACAAAACAAAAACATAATGCACATTGAGAGCACACTGTTAACACCCCCACTTGCTCTCACATTGTTAACAAAGTATGTCACATCACTTTCCAAAAGTAATTGCATCAAACTTCATCAACTTGCACTTGGTTGCAGGCTTTGTCAACACATCTGCTACCATCTCATTAGTGGGACAAAACATTAATGTAATGTCACCATTATTTACAAAAGACCTAATAAAATGGTACTTAATGTCTACATGTTTGCATCTTTGTCTGCTCACGGGATTTTTTGCTAAGGCGATTGTACCTTGGTTATCTTCATATACCTTAATTGGTGAATATTGACACGTATCAAGATTTTCCAACAGTTGTTTAAGATAGAGACACTCCTGTATGGTTGTAGCTAGGGCTATGTACTCTGCCTCACAGGTGGACAGCGCGACAGTTGGCTGTTTCTTTGTTTTCCATGAAATCAAAGCACCACATTCAGTTAGACTTACACAATAGCCAGTTGTACTACGTCTGTCATTACTAGCCGCCCAGTCTGCATCACTGTATGCTCTTATTCCCAGTGTCTCATTACATTTTTTGTAACACAGCTCTTTGTCAAATGTACCTTTAAGATACCTCAGTACATGTTTAACTGTAGACCATTGCTCAACAGTTGGCTCTGTGAAATATTGTGACAGTTTGCTTACAACAAAACTTATATCAGGTCTAGTACAGATGGTCAAATAGATGAGGCTTCCCACTGCCTCTCTATATTTTTTCACATCAATCATCTTTTCGGCATCATTAGTATAGTCAAGTTTTTGTTCACAAGGAGTCGATCTAGGTTTGCAATCCTGCATATTAAACCTTTGCAATATTTGTGTCACATATTTTGCTTGTGACATTCTCACACAGTTGTCACTCTGGTTAAAATCAATACCTAAAAAATGCCTTAGTTTGCCCAAGTCTTTCATTTTGAATCTCTCCGTAAGCATGTCCTTTACGTGTCTAAGAACATTTTCATCACTTGCCACAATCAACAAATCATCAACCCATATTACAATGATCACTTTTTCATTGGCTGTTTCCCATGTATACACACAATGGTCAGCTTGATTCTGCTCAAAGTGGTTTTTGGTCAAGTACTCATGTAGTACCTTGTTCCAGTTTCTGCCGGATTGTTTTAACCCATACAATGATCTTTCCAATTTACAAACCAATTTATCATTTGTGCCAGATTTTACTTCATAGCCCTCTGGCTGTTCCATGTAAATTTCGTGATCTATTGGTGCATTCAGGTAGGCAGTTTTTACATCCATGTGATGCAGAATCAGATTTTCTTGTGCTGCTTTTTGTATTATCACTCGGATACTTGTCAAGTTAGCTGTAGGGGAAAAAGTCTCTCCATAATCTACACCTCTCTTCTGACTGTATCCTTTGGCCACATAACGTGCTTTACACTTTTCAGATCCATCTATGTTGTTCTTGATCGCATAAACCCATCTACCCCCCACTGCTTTCTTACCTTCAGGCAAGCTACTCAGGGTAAATGTGTGGTTTTCTCTAAGTGACTGCATCTCCTCATCCATTGCAGTGACCCACTCTTTTGATCTGTCTGAGGTTACAGCTTCTGTGAAAGTTACAGGTATATTACACGTTACTCTATAACAGTAATCTATGTTGATCTGCACCTGATCGGTTTCCTCATCAGATGCCTGTTGAGAAACACAGTCATGGAAATAATCTGGCCTCTTCCTCACCCTAGAAGGGTATCTTGGAGGCTCAGGCATAGCTTCAACTGTTTGGGTCTGAGGACTACTACTCAGTTCCTCCTCTTTGACTGAAATTTGGTCACCTATTGGACTTACATTTACATCCTGCCTAGTTCTATTGGCCTTCTGCTCCAGAACATCATCATCACCATCATCAACAATGCTAGTCTGAGTCTGTTGCTCAACACGGGTCTTAGAAAGAAACTTGACTAACCTGTGCTTTTGTACTTTCCTGCTGTCAGGGAAATAGACAATGTATGCTGGACTGCTTTTATCATAACCAATAAAAATACCCCTTTCACATCTTGGATCCAGCTTTCTTTTATCTTGTTTATAAGCAAAACACTCTGAACCAAACTTTTGCATCCTGGATAGATTGGGCCGTCTCCCTGTTAGCATCTGAACTGGTGTATATTTGGTGCGTTTGTTAAAGCACCTGTTCCTGACTATGGCTGCGGTCTGCACTGCATAAGGCCATAAATCTTTAGGTAACTCACTCTCTATCAGCATGCACCGTGCCATGTCAAAAAGTGTACGCCAATTTCTCTCTGCCGTACCATTTTGGTGGGGAGAATATGGCGCAGAAGTCTCGTGTCTAATACCATTCTTAACCAACAGAGTTTTGTAATGCTTTGCAGTAAACTCAGTGCCATTGTCAGATCGAAGACGCTGAATTTTACCATATGGGGCCATATCGGCAAGAAACCTCTCCGTTGCTTGTAGTGTGTCACTTTTACTTTTAAGGCAATACACAAACACGGCACTGGAAAAATCATCAGTGAATGACAAAACATATTTATACCCCTCTCTGGACTCTGGGTGAATTGGACCGGCCAAATCTGTGTGCACTAGCTCTAGAGATCTTTTAGCTCTTACATCAGGCTTTCTGTTTCTAGTTTGCGTAAACTTGTCTTGGGTGCACACTTCACAAGTTATAGGTTTGTTTGTTAAACCTTCAATTTTCATACCATCAACAACACCTTCTAATCTCTGCACGTCATCAAAATTACAGTGTCCCAGTATCTCATGCCATGTCTTTAAATCGTAACATCCATTCACTCGGTCATCACATCCATCAGGTACTGTATGCAAGTAATATAGTCTATCATGTACACGAATGGGAAATTTTGTACCGTCTTTATACACCAGAATGTCCTCACCTTTCTTGAACGTTACGCTTGCTCCGCTGGAAGCTGCTGCTTGCACCGAAAATATGTCCTGTGGGTATGAGGGAATATACAGTGCCCGTCTCAGCACTGTTTTTAGATAGCGTCCGCGATTGTCCACCAAACATACCTCAGCATCACCTCTGCGTTCTGCTACTCCCTTACACCTTGTGCCATCAGCTAGCTCCATGTAATGAGTCCCGGCCTGGAACTCCTCATCGAACCTTTTGAACTTGGAGATGTCGGTGACGATATGCGAGGTTGCCCCGCAATCGACCATCAAGCCCTTCACATCGACACCCTGGTTACTTGGCTGGGACCCTGCCGCTCCATCGGTCACCCGGAATACGTACTCGTCGGTCGCCTCCTCGGTGGCCCTCCATGTTGCGTCCTGGCGCCGTCTTCTCCTGCAGGTTACGTCGCGATGAGTGTTGCTCTTGCAGTGGCTGCACCACACTTTGCGCCGGCAAGCGCGGGCAATGTGTCCCTTCAGCCCGCATCTGTAGCACACCACGTCCGCTGCAGCCCGTTCAATTGAGCCTGCACTGGTGGATCTCGCAGGCCTCTGTCTTGTCCGCACAGCCATTACATTATCCTCTGCAGCTGGAGCACGCATCTTTTCGATGTCCTCGTAGCTCCGAAGCTTTGTTTTAAATTCAGCAAACGTTATCCTGTCATCCGATTGCGTTATATGGATGGCAAACTGTTTAAAAGTCTCAGGAAGCCCCTTTAGAACCATAGCCACCAGCAGTCCGTCACTCAAAGTCTCTCCAGCATTTCGTAAAGCCGTGATAGCAGTTTCAGCACGAATAACATATTCAGTCACACTCTCGCTACCTGATTTTTGAAGCGAGGTCAGCTCAGTATACAGGCTTATCACTCGTGGCTTTCCTTTACCTGCATAGTAGTCTCTCAAAATCTTTAGCGCTGCGCGCCCATCGTCGGCTGCTTCTCGCATTACAAGCAACAAACTTTTATCGTCCAAGAACTGGATTAATTCTGCATATGCCTCGGCATTTGAAGCTGCTTCTTCCGCGGTCTCCACACCCGCTGGCTCCGTAGTAATTATCTTTTTCAGGCCTTGCAGCCGGAGGTGGCCCAAAAACTTAACCTCCCAAAGTTCGTAATTCTTTTCATCCCCGTCGAACAATAGCCGCGACCAGCGACCGCTATGTTCCGTTTTTCTGGCGTTAGGCCCACTCATGGCTCTACTTAAAACAAACGCTTGACTTCTTGACTTTCTGGGCCCATAACCTGTTCACAGAGTAAACGCAACAACGTATCTGACTTGCAACACACACAGCAGCAGCTGTGCTCACTCAAGGTGATTTTATTAATCAAACAACCAATCACAAATGTACACACCCCATTACTCATCCCGTGCCATTTCATTCAGCTCGATCAACTCAGACATAAATATAAATCAATAAAGAAAACAAAAACAACAAACACATTATGACATTTTACAAGTTTAACAAAACAAAAACATAATGCACATTAAGAGCACACTGTTAACAACATTATAAGGTTATTCTTAAGGCATTATAATGAATGCATAATAAATTATAAAAAACCTTATAATATGTTGTATCATCTCATGAGCATTCATAAGAACAGTTTTAATGTATTAGAATTTTTACTTTTTTATTATAGCTTTTATGAGTATGATTACCTCCTCATAGTTATAATGTATAAGTCTCATATTTTGCCATCTTACTGATGTCACTTTACTTAAAGCATACAAAGATCACTTATAAGTAATAATAATAATAATTCTCAAATAGCCATAAGATCAGGTATCAGATCAGATGAATGTATAATATGATCAGTTTAATTATTTTGATGGTACCTGTTAGACAGCTTTTTATAAGTAACTCTGCAACTGCATGTCAGCTAGCAGTAATTATTATTTGTTGTGGTAAATATATGCTAACACTGTATTTAGACAGTTCCCCAAAAGACAAACTGATTATAAGTAACTTTGCAAGAACATGTGTCACACCAGGCCAGCAGAGGGAGCCCTGCCCCTCACAGACTGTTGTTGCTCCCTCTGCTGCTTCGCTGGTTACTTCCTGTTTGTCTGCAATAAAAGCCAGCTCAGCACACACACTCACTGCGAAGTATTGATTTACATTTGTGGACCTTACTGAGCGTTTTTCCCTGTTTGTTTTTCCTGTTTTCCTAGTCATAGTCTTAGTCAGTTGATTCCTAGTCTTAGTCATAGTTTTCTAGTTTCTGGTTTTCATTTCATTGTTTCCTTTGGACTGCTCACCTGGATTTTGACCCACGCTTGTTCTTTGGATTACGCTATTGGATTATCTTTGCTGTTGATGTTTGCTGGTGATCGACCCTGTCTGTTCTGACCTCGTCTAAATAAAGCCTTGCATTTGGATCCCCACTCTCAGTCATCCCGTTTGTAACAGAATACTTCGCCACACCCGGATCCAGCGGCTTTATTCACCACCAGCAGAACAACCATCAAGAATGGATTCAACAGGAAGTTTGTCCAACCCCGTAAGTCTGCTCTGCTCCATCTTTCAAAATGGCCGTCCCATCGAGCATTATGTGAGGGATTTCATTGCTTATTGTTATCTGGCACCTTACGATGAGACCTTAATGAAGGAGTGTTTTTGGAGTGGGTTGGACACAGATATCGGTTACAATTTACCCGATGAGGACCCTAGTTGGACCCTCGCACAGTTTATTGACTTTGTGTTGTCGCATTGTGGATCTCCGTTCACTGTGGGAGTACTAGAAGGGCCTCAGCACAGGATGTCTGTTAGCTCAGAACCACAGCACAAGATGTCTGCTAGCCCAAAGCCACAGCGCAAGATGTCTGCTAGCTTCGAGCCACAGCACAAGATGTCAGCTAGCTTCGAGCCACAGCACAAGATGTCTGCTAGCTTCGAGCCACAGCACAAGAGGTCTGCTAGCTTCGAGCCCAAGCACAAGATGTCTGCCTTTCAGGAGCCCGTTCACAAAATGGCCGCCTTTCCCGAATCAGCTTTCGGAATGACCATCCTTCCTGAGTCCGCATTCAAGATGGTCACCCGATTGGACCCAGCTCACAAGAAATCTACCACGTCTGACTTATCTCACAAGATGGCTGCCACCCCAAGACCCGATCACAAGATGGCCGCCATTCCCAAGCCGGTTCACAAGATGGCTGCCACCCCCAAGCCAGTTCACAAGATGGCCGCTGTCCCAAAGCCTGTTTCCAAGATGGCTGTCCTTCCCGAGTCAGCTCATAAGATGGCCGCCTTTCCTGAGTCTGCACCCAAGATGGCCGCCCTTCCTGATCCTGTTCGCAAAATGGCCGCTCTTCCAGACCCTGCTCACAAGATGGCCGCCGTTCCAAAGCACGTTCATAAGATGGCTCCCGTTCCTGAGTTCCCGGTCAGAATGGCCACCACGCCAGAGCCTGCTGCGAAGATGCCCGCCACGCCAGAGCCTGCTGCTAAGATGGCCGCCACGCCAGAGCCTGCTGCAAAGATGGCCGCCACGCCAGAGCCTGCTGCAAAGATGGCCGCCACACCAGAGCCTGCTGCAAAGATGGCCGCCACGCCAGAGCCTGCTGCAAAGATGGCCGCCACGCCAGAGCCTGCACCCAAGATGACCGCCACGCCCGTGCTTGCACACAAAATGGCCGCCACGCCTGAACCTGTACGCAAGATGGCCGCCATACCTGAGTCTGTTATTAACAGGGTGGCTACAGCGCCAGACTCACACCCTTCCAGGACGTATCAGAGACTAATGTCTAGCTTGGAGGACCCACCACTGCGGTCGGCTCGTTCAGCTGGTCCCTTACTGTCAGCCGAGCCAGCATCTGCTAGCGCCACGTCAACCAAGCCAGCGTCTGCTCACGCCACGTCAACCAAGCCATTGCCTGTGAACGTCATATCTGCTTCTCTCGAACCTGCACCAGCTGCCGTTCCTACCAAGTCAAGTCACGTCACAATCACTGTCCCTGCCAGGACAAGTCAAGATACAGCTGCTGTTCCTGTCAGGCCAAATCATGTCGCAGCAGTCGTTTCTTCAGAGCCAAGTCAAGCAGCTGTTCCCTCCGAGCCAGGCCAAACCACAGCTGTCCCTGTCACGCCAAATCAAGTTACAGCTGCTGTCCCTGCCGAGTCGAGTCACGTCACAGTCACTGTTCCTGCCAGGACAAGTCAAGATACAGCTGCTGTTCCTGTCAGGCCAAGTCAAGCAGCTGTTCCCTCCGAGCCAAGCCAAGCCACAGCTGTCCCTCTCACGCCAAATCAAGTCACTGCTGCTCCTGTCATGAAGAGTCAGGTCATAGCTACTCCTTCACTGCCAAGTCACATCTCCCCTGAGCATCCAGAGCCTTCACTCTCAAGCCATACAGAGCCAACGCTCCCAAGCCATACAGAGCCAACGCTCCCAAGCCATGCAGAGCCAACGCACCTAAGCCATGCAGAGCCAACGCTCCCAAGCCACGCAGAGCCAACGCTCCCAAGCCATGCAGAGCCAACGCTCCCAAGCCATGCAGAGCCAATGCTCCCAAGCCATGCAGAGCCAACGCTCCCAAGCCATGCAGAGCCAACGCTGCCAAGCCATGCAGAGCCAACGCTCCCAAGTCCCACAGAGCCAACGCTCCCAAGCCCCACGCCAAATGACCCGGAGGGCATTCCTCCGCCAACTGTGCTACCTGTTATGGCTATCGCCATTTTGAGTGTGTGGGCTGCACACTGTGCCCCAGTGGCCTCTTCTGCCCATGAGTCTGCCCACAAGTTTGTTCTGGAGAGCTCTTCTGCACGCATGTCCGCTGCGCCTATACCTCCTTCGGAGGTGGCGTCCATAGCGGAACTTCACGCTCTGCCCGCTCAGCCAAGGCTTCACGCTCTGCCAGCACCGCCAAGGCTTCTCGCTCTGCCCGCTCCGCCAAGGCTTCACGCCCTGCCCGCTCCGCCAAGGCTTCACGCTCTGCCAGCACCGCCAAGGCTTCACGCTCTGCCCGCTCCGCCAAGGCTTCACGCTCTGCCCGCTCCGCCAAGGCTTCACGCTCTGCCCGCTCCGCCAAGGCTTCACGCTCTGCCCGCTCCGCCAAGGCTTCACGCTCTGCCCGCTCAGCCAAGGCTTCACGCTCTGCCCGCATCGCCAGTGCTCCCTGCTCTGCCAGCGCCGCCAAAATTCCCTGCCCTGTCTGCTCCGCCAAGGTTCCTTGCTCTGTCTGCCCCGCCAAGACTCCCTGCTCTGCCTGCACCGCCTAGGTTCCCTGTCATCTCTGTCTTGGCGTTTGGGGCCGTTCCAGAAGTCTCTGTCTGCCCAGGAACTGCCCCGAAAGTCGGTCCTGAAGTTCTCGTCTGCCTGGTCACGGCTATGGAGGCCACGTTCTCCCATGAACTCTCTACTTCTCTCCTTGCTCTGTCTGCCTCCTCTATCCCTGTTCTCCCCAGGTCCCAGTCCATGATGCGGCCACCTGTTCCGCCCTGGAGGGCTTCTACGCCTCCTGTTCCGCCCTGGAGGGCCCCTGCGCCTCCTGTTCCGCCCTGGAGGGCTTCTACGCCTCCTGTTCCGCCCTGGAGGGCTCCTGCGCCTCCTGCTCCGCCCTGGAGGGCTCCTGCGCCTCCTGCTCCGCCCTGGAGGGCTCCTGCGCCTCCTGCCCCACCCTGGAGGGCTCCTGCGCCTCCTGCTCCGCCCTGGAGGGCTCCTGCGCCTCTTGCTCCGCCCTGGAGGGCTTCTCTGCCTCCAGCTCCGCCCTGGAGGGCTCCTAAGCCTCTTGCTCCGCCCTGGAGGGCTGCTACGCCTCCTGCTCTGCCCCGGAGGGTCGTTAAGCCTCCTGCTCCGCCCTGGAGGGCTCCTACGCCTCTTGCTCCACCTCCAGCTCCGCCCTGGAGGGCTTCTACGCCTCCTGCTCTGCCCCGGAGGGTTGTTAAGCCTCCTGCTCCGCCCCGGAGGGCTGCTCCGCCTCCTGCTCCGCCCTGGAGGGCTCCTAAGCCTCTTGCTCCACCTCGGAGGACTGCTCTGCCTCCAGCTCTGCTCTGGAGGGCGTTTGCCCAACCCGTTCTGCCTCAGTCTCCTGGCCCCCCCACCGCTCCCCTGGACTGTTTCTTCCTGTTGTTTTTTAGAGCGTCTGGAAGCCGCTCCTTGGGGGGGGGCTATGTCACACCAGGCCAGCAGAGGGAGCCCTGCCCCTCACAGACTGTTGTTGCTCCCTCTGCTGCTTCGCTGGTTACTTCCTGTTTGTCTGCAATAAAAGCCAGCTCAGCACACACACTCACTGCGAAGTATTGATTTACATTTGTGGACCTTACTGAGCGTTTTTCCCTGTTTGTTTTTCCTGTTTTCCTAGTCATAGTCTTAGTCAGTTGATTCCTAGTCTTAGTCATAGTTTTCTAGTTTCTGGTTTTCATTTCATTGTTTCCTTTGGACTGCTCACCTGGATTTTGACCCACGCTTGTTCTTTGGATTACGCTATTGGATTATCTTTGCTGTTGATGTTTGCTGGTGATCGACCCTGTCTGTTCTGACCTCGTCTAAATAAAGCCTTGCATTTGGATCCCCACTCTCAGTCATCCCGTTTGTAACAACATGAACCTTCTACTTAGCCTAACATTAAACTAAGTCTACACTGTAAGGAGTGTTAGTTGGTGAGAGTTAGTTGTTAATAGTCAATAGAATAGAATATAATGTAAAAAATAAATCAATATGATATGGTCCATTACAAATGAAGTAGGTTTAAAATGGTGTCTACTGTGTGTTATAAATCATAATCTTAAAAGTTATAACCTCTAATATTTAAGTATATAATGTATGATAATTGTTGTTATGAATATTCATTGGATGATATAATATACGTTTTTTTATAATGCATTATGCGTTCATTATAATGCCTTAGAAATACCCTTATAATAGGGGCTTCATAGAAAGTGTTACCAAATCAGTGAGAGACAAACAAAACATTTCATATTTTTTCATTAAAAAAATAACTAATTTTTTTATGCTTTTTAGTGTTTATTTTAAAATTATGTAAAAGTATTCTGACAGTACAGTACATAACAACTCCAAATAAATCTATGCATTCGTTTCTTTGTTGCACATCGAGAATGAACAGAATAGGATTAGAGGTAAAAATATTCCTTATCATATCATATCTGGTGTTCATCCCTTGTATTACAGTCTTCATTTCTCCCTCTCTCACTTCTGGATACTTTTAATGTTTTTGGGGCGTCTGAGCATGATACAATTTTGATACCAAGCGTATTTTCTAAGAATGATTTGTTCTTCATATATACAAAGTTTTGAAGAGTTGGTATTAGGCACTTTAAAGATATAGAAAAATTAATGCAACTTTTTTTACTGTGACTTTTAAAAAATCACCACATTAACACCGTTCAAGATATCCCAAATCCGCTCACAATTTAGCATTTTGAGTATATTCTTATCATGTTGACAAAGTTTGGTGTGAACTTCTTGTTTCTGCTTTGTTTAGTATGATTTTATTTACAGCCTGATTTTTCCAAAAATCCACATTCAAATAAAAATAGCCAACTTCCTGTTTATTATAGCTAATAAGTGTTAATTAGAAAGTTGTCCGGCTTGATGAGACCAATATATGTACCGAGTTTGGTGACTGTAGGCAAAACTAAACCCCCAACTTTTGTCAAAAGGTGGCGCTATAGAGTGCCTCCTCCACGCCCATTTATGGGCTTTTATCAGTGTCTAAATATCATTAATACAGATGTGTGTGTTGAGTTTCATGAAATTCCAAGTATTTTAAGTGGCTCGAAAACAAAAAACTAAAGTTAAAGTTTGACACGTTGCCATGGCAACATGATAAAAGTTATCAATAATGCCCTTCACAGATTCTCATCCGCCGTGTTTCGACATTATTGGGATGAAGTTTGAAGTAAATTGACTAAAATTCAGAGGCTGATTTAAAAGCATTTAGAAAATGTTGCGCTTTCTGCTGCCAGTTGGTGGCGCTATAACTTTGACTCATAATAGTCACATCTCTGTGATTGGCTTCATACAATCAACAAACTGCTGAAGTTTGGTCAAAATCAGACAAAGTGTGTTAAAGTTATTAGACACTTCCTGTTTCTCATTTCTCGCCATAAATTTGTCGCCCCGCCACGGCCAAACCTTTCGAGATATCAAAAATCCCCTGGCAATTTTGCGTCCCCAATGTCTTGAGATCATGCTGACCGAGTTTGGTGGCCATCGGTGGAAAGGCTTAGGAGGAGTATTTCAAATTCCATTGCATGCGCTTTTTAGACATCCCTGAATAGCTGACTTCCTGTTGGGCGAAGCACTGACTTTGAGCATAAAAGTTGTTCAGCCCGATGAGGTCTATATGTGTATGAATTTTGATAACTGTAGGTCATCCGGTGTTTGGTCCAGAGTCCCTCAAAAGTAAATATTTTTAACGCTGTGCCACGCCCCCCCCAGGTGACCCCCCCATGTCAAAGTCTGTCCGGCCCTGATGGCCGCAGGTTCCAATGTGTGTGCAAAGTTTCAAGAGTTTTCGTGTATGTTAAGGGCCCCGAAATGACCCAAAACATTGAAAGAATAATAATAAGAATTAAAGCTGCAAGCAGCGATGACCGGGCCCTCGCCGTCTGTGCAGTCGCCATCCCGATAGCATCAGGAAAACGGTGCCCAGTTGGCACATGCATTCACAGTAACTCTTTGGACTAACCCTAACTGTCTCTCCTCCTCTCTGACTCTTTCTCTTACCACCCATCCCCCCTCCTTACACTCAGCCACTTACCACACAAACACACACATAGAGTGCAGAGCAGAGTGAGATCAGATATGTTTTTTTTATTTTATTTCCTTCGTGGAGTTTTGTATAATTATGAAATGAACTGTGTTTGATCAGAATGAATAGTTATTTGTATGAAAAAAGTTTCAAAGAGTTAGGATGCTGCACTTTAAATATATAATAAATCATTGAAAATTGAAAATGGAAAATGAAATTCTAAGCACGCTATCTGCCTTAAATATCACAGTAAACAAATATTTTAATGTATTTTTTATTTTTATTTATTTGCCATGGCAACAGCATTTGATGCATCAGGGCTTTTACATTATTCTGATGAAGTTTGAAGAAAATCGAGTACAAATATATTGTTCGTTGTTTGTTCGTGTTTGTTAGTTCATTAACCATTGTTAACAAAAGAGACCCTATTTTAAATAGTTACCATGTTTTATGGTCTACAAGCATTTTTAAATATTATTTTAATAATCTATAAGCATCTGTGAAATAATTATAAACAAATATATTAAAAATAAATACATATTAACTTAGTTGATTTTTTGGCCTTTTTGTATTTGTTTCTCATTCTAATTAAGTGAACTGAGCAGTATAGTGTCATACTTATAAGATTTTTTGTTCTATCAGTGAGAGTGTATATATGTATTTAAATCATATAATTTTTCCTTAAAATATAAAAAAAAAGATTTTAATGCTCTTTAAGCACCTATACAAAATAATTATGTAAAAGTACACTGACAGTACAGTATTTATCAACTGATTCTATGGATTATTGTCATTCTTATACACTGACAATGAGCTAAATAGCATTAGAGGTCAAACGATTCCTTATCTTATGAGGACCTCTAGTGTTCATCCCTGGTATTAGAGCTTTAATCTGACAAATTTATTTGACACTTTTAATGTTTTTGGGGCCTCTGAGCATGATAACATTTTGAAACTACACGTATTTCCTAAGAATTTCTTGTTCTTTATATGTAAAAAGTTTTGATGAGTTAGAATAATGCAATTTAAAGATATATGAAAATAACTCTTCATCTTTTTTATTGTTACTTTCATAAATCACCACATCAACACCGTTCAAGATATCCCAAAGCCGTTCACAATATAGGGAACATTTTCCCTATATTCTGATGATGATGATGATAAGAACATGTAATTCATGATGATAACAAAATGTTATTATTGCTTGCTTTACGTCCACCACTTCTGCTTAAATGTCATCGTTACCTATCTGTACAATTTGTGTGTGGATATTGCTTTGCAGGTGACTCCTGTTATAAGACATCACTTTTAAGCGCTACATAACTAAGAAAGAATCAATTAGGAAAACGGTGCCCAGTTGGCACATGCATTCACAGTAACCCTCAGCCAATTTGGATTTAAAGTTTACTGAATTGAAAGGGTTAAACTTTAAAATCAACACACAGACACATACACACAATATATAAAATTGCCAACCAGTTTCATTTGTTAACATTAACTATATTAGTTAACATGAACAATAATTAAATAGTTTTAATGAAGTTAATTAATATTAAGCTAAAAAAAGTATTCATATATTGTTTAATGGTAAAATAGTTTATTTTATCTTAAAATGATATAATTTTCAGATGTTTTGAACAGATAACAGCAAAGTTTTTTTTCTTGTCAAAGTTTGTCTTGAAATTGTTAGTGTTTTTTTATTGAAACTAAAATTTAAATTATGAAAATAAATGTCTATCAATGAAGCTAAATTGCTCATGCTAAAAAGTTGTATTTATTTATTTATTTATTTTTTCTCTTTATTTTTTATTCCAAAGACAAATGCTATTATTTGTACAGAGACTGTATTTTTTACATTCTTAAACCCTCCCCAACCAACCCCGAACATACTGCCTAATATTAATGATGACATTGATTAGAATATAACAAAGATGGATATGCAATAGTTGAATAAAAATGAAAAATAAAATAAATAAATAAATAAATAAGGATAATTACAAATGGAAAAAGTTAAAATAAAATAAATGAATAAATACATGAATAGATCAATTAAACTGGATACCATAATCAGGAATATTACAATGTCAAGGAAGTACCTTTATGGCAGTAAAATATGATAATAAGGGTTGCCAGACATAAGAGAATTTATGGGAACCTCTGATTGAATATTTAATCTTTTCCAGATGTAGGTATAACATCAGATCTCGAAGCCATTGTGATACTTTAGGTGGATTTGTAGATTTCCAATGTAATAAAATTTGTCTGCGAGCCAATAAGGATGCAAAGGCAATGATATTTAGTTGTCTTTTAGTCAAATTTGATTCATCACCTGGAACACCAAATATTGCACATGGCTTCAGTGGTGCTTCACACACTTTGGAAAGTGTATCAGATATAGTTGACCAGTAAGCAGTAAGTGTGGGGCATGCCCAAAACATGTGAGTCAAGTCTGCTTCACCTGTATGACACCTAATACAGGTCTTGTCAAAAGCAGGATTAAAGGAGGCAATCCGTGTTCTGCTTAAGTGCATACGGTGCAATACCTTAAACTGTATTAAACTCAGTCGGGCACAAGTAGTACTACCGTTCACTCTATAGAGGGCATTCCTCCAAAATTCCTCTGAAAATTGCATACTGAGCTCGCTCTCCCACCTGCTTCTGATCTTGTCTGTTCTTGCACTTTTTAAAGACATTATAATTGTATATATTCTTGAAACAAGACCTTGTAAATGGGAGGGTACTTCTAACAGAGAGTCCACAAGAGACTTTAAAGGGATGTTTGGAAATGATGAGCTTTGGGCAATAACGAAATGACGTATCTGAAAATAACGGAAAAGGTCAACTGAATTAAGAGTAAATTTGGAATGCAAATCATTAAAACTTGCAAAAATACCATTAATATAAAGATCACTGAACCGAGAAATTTCCTTATCTTGCCACTGTTTGAAAGCAGAGTCTAGTTTTGCTGGGAGGAAAGCATGATTATTGCATATTGGACTCTGAAACAAGAGTGCTTGTCTTAACTTCAAATGCTGACGTAGTTGAGTCCATATTTTAAGAGTGAAATGAACAATTGGATTGGATGTATATTTAACTATTTTAATAGGTAAGCTACATGTTACAAGAGCTTGTAAAGAGGTTGCTGTGCAAGATTTAGATTCTGTTTCAAGCCAATCAGTGCCCCCTGATGAGTGCATCCAGTAAATTATCTTTTGGACATTAGCCGCCCAATAATAGTATAAGAAGTTAGGAAGAGCTAAACCTCCGTCAATTCTATTTTTCTGAAGAAACTCTTTACTAATTCTTGGGATTTTCCCATCCCAGATAAAATTGGAGATAAGTTTATCCAATGTATTGAAAAAAGCTTTAGATAGAAAGATAGGGAGGCACTGAAATTAATATAAGAATCTTGGAAGAACTGTCATCTTAACACAGTTCACTCTGCCAACCAAAGACAGGTGGAGAGGCCTCCATTTTTGAAAATCAGATTTGAGTTTAGTCAATAGAGAAGTGAAGTTATTTTCATATAGCCCTTTAAAGTTCTGAGTGATATTAATGCCTAGATATTTAAACTTAGATCTTGCCATGCAGAAGGGAAGCATGGAGTCAGGCATATGTCTGGCGAGTGAGTTAACAGGCATACATTCACTTTTGGAAATATTCAGCTTATAGCCAGAAAAGGTCCCAAAATTGTGCAAAACTTTGATAATGTCATCGATGCATGATAAAGGATCTGAAATGTAAAGAAGCAGGTCATCAGCATATAATGAGAGCTTATGCTCAACACCCCACCTAACTATGCCATGGAAAGAGGATATAGATTTTAATGCTAGTGATAATGGCTCAATTGCAATTGTAAACAAAAGAGGACTTAAAGGACACCCTTGCCGAGTGCCCCTTGTCAAAGGAAAATTTTTTGATCTCCATTTATTCGTAACTACTGAAGCAACTGGAGAAGTATAAAGCAGACGAACCCACTTTATAAATTCAGGGCCGAAACCAAACCTATCCATAGCAAAAAAAAGGTAATCCCACTCCACCCGATCAAATGCCTTTTCGGCATCTAATGATGCTACAATTTCAGGGGTGTCTTGGGATGAGGGAGTGTAAAGAACATTTAAAAGGCGACGGATGTTAGAAAATATGTGCCGACCTTTTATAAAACCAGTCTGGTTGACTGAGATGATATTAACTAAAGGAGACTCTAATCGAATTGCCAATAATTTAGCTAAAATTTTGATATCCGCGTTTAACAGAGAAATTGGTCGATATGAGCTGCATTTTGTTGGATCTTTTTGGGGCTTCAGTAAAAGAGTAATCAGTGCTTCACTAAGGGACTTTGGCAAAGTTCCTTGAGATAAAGAATGTTCAAACATACTAAGAAGGAGTGGGGATAATTTAATTGAAAACTTCTTATAGAATTCAATCGGAAAGCCATCGGGCCCCGGGGTCTTGCCGCTCTGCAGTGCTGATATGGCCTCAGATATTTCTTGCAACTGAAGGGGATGATCTAAGTCTTTTTTATGATCCAAAGAGATAGTGGGGACATTTATTTGATCAAAGAACTCTACCAGTTTAGATCGATCCTTAGATGTTTCTGATGTATAAAGGTTAGAATAAAAGTTCATAAAAATATTATTAATTGTAAGGGGATCAATTGTTAAGTCCCCTGCATCACTCTCAATTTCGGAAATATGTTGTGCTGATGACCTGGACTTAAGCTGATGGGCTAAGAATCGGCTAGCCTTATCACCATGCTCATAAAAAAAACCTCGTGACCGAAGAATAAGCTGTTCTGCTTGATTTGATGAAATTAAATTATACTGAGTCTGAAGATCAATCCTTTCCTTATAGAGTTCTGGTGTAGGGGAGGTAGAGTATTGACTATCGATTTTGGATATCGCATCAATTAAATGATGCCTTTTCCTTTCCCTCTCTTTATTAATAAAAGCAGTATATGATATAATGTCTCCCCTAAGCACCACTTTTAGAGTCTCCCAAAGGAGAGAAGTGGAGACATGCTCTGTTGAATTAAATTCTAAAAAATTGTCAATTGAGGAAGACACATGTTTGCAAAATGATTCATCAGACAACAACGATGAATTTAATTGCCATGTATAACTTGTAAAATTAGATGGAAAGGAGAGATCTAGTAATAAGGGAGCATGATCCGACTCTACGATAGCAGAATACTCTACTCCCTTTACTGAGGGAAGGAGACTTTTGTCTATAAAAAAATAATCAATTCTAGAGTAACAATGATGTACATGAGAAAAATAAGAAAAGGCCTTACTGTGAGGGTTGAAGAATCGCCAGGGGTCTACGCAACCGGTCTGGCTCAAAAATGCTGAAATATCGCATGCCATTTTAGAAGGAACTTGTGGTTTTGGATTTGAGCGATCCAAATTTGGGTTCATTACACAGTTAAAGTCACCGCCTAAAATCAGATAATATGAATTAAAGCTAGGTAAAGACGCAATCAGTTTTCGTATAAAATTTTTATCATCCCAATTGGGGCCATAAATGTTCACCAGCAAGACCTGGGTTTGAAACAGCCTACCTGACACCATAATATAACGACCCTGAGGATCAGCAATAACATTAGAAGCAGAAAACTGAATTTTTTTATGTATTAATATTGCCGTTCCTCTTGCCTTTGCATTAAATTTAGAATGGTAAATGTGCCCAACCCATGGTTTCTTCAATCTAAGATGGTCTGAATTAAGTAAATGTGTCTCTTGAAGGAAGATTATATCGGAATTAAGACGTTTAAGATGAGAGAAAATTCTAGACCTCTTTATAGGACCATTAAGACCTTTAACATTCCATGATGTAAACCTAACGAATGACTTTCCTGTCATTCCTCTGCTTGATACATCAGACATAGTATAGAAGGATGAACACTGCACCTGTGGCATAGATAAACCTGGTATCCAGCTGAGTTTCTCAATATCTCTGGCAATGAATGAAAACAGCCCAAAAACAAATTGAGTATCCATAAGAAAATAAAAAATACATTAAAAAACAAACAAAAATAAAAATAATAAAAATAAAAGTAAAAAAATTTAGTCATTGAGGCAGTAAACCACGCCATGAACATTACAACACCCATTCCTATGTTTACCTCCCCAACTGAGGTAAGCTGCAGGACTCCACTAACCCTGTTGCACTCCCAGCTACCCATTAACTACTCAACTGTTGAGCTCCCGACACCCTATCTCTTATACATCACAGCAATTTGTAAATACTGCATTCAGACAGGCAATCAGCAAAACAGAATAGAATAATAACAATAAGAATAATAAAAATAAAATCTGGAGGGTTAATTATGGTCCATCTTCCAGAGCTTTATTACAGTACCTTTCCAAGGACGTAAGTCGTCATGACGACTAGTCCATCCGCTGGTATTTTAACAGTACCCTCTCAAACAAAAATGTGAACCGTCGCGGTAGAAGAAGAGAGAAAATACAAAATAAGAACAGTTCTTGTAGTGAATGTGTGTACACCTTTAAATTTGTTGTTCAGAAACAGTTTGAGTTTACCGGGAATTACTCCCTGCAGCAGCGGTCACGTTGATCCGACGTTCAAAGAAGGCTTCGGCTTCGGGTGCTGACTCGAAGGTGAAGGTCTCCCCATCGTGAGTAAATCGCAAGCGGGCAGGATAGAGGAATCTGAAACGAATCCCTTTTTGATAGAGCATCGTTTTGATGTTCTTGAAGGTAGCGCGCTTCTTGGAGAGTGCCGCACTTAGGTCAGGATAGAATCTGAGAGTTTTCCCTCGATACTGCAGTTCGTGTTGCCTGGCCCAGCGCAGAGCTCGTTCCTTCTCCTGGTATCGATGAAAACAAACGATAATGGGTCTTGGAGGTTGACCATCCCTGGGTTTAGTCGCCAATGCACGATGCGCTCTTTCCAGCTCTGGCGGTTTCTCAAACACCTGAACCCCCATGACGTCTTTCAGCAGATCCGAAGTGAACTTGACCATGTCCGTTCCAATTTCGCTGTCTTCGGGAACATTTATGATCCGGAGGTTCGCCCTACGTGAACAATTTTCGAGGTCGTCCAGACGGTCTAACAGTGATTCGTTGGTAGCTTTTAACGCAGCAATGTCTGCCTCCGCTTTACTGAGAGCTTCGAAGTTTTCCCCGGCCGTTGTTTCCACGGTTGCGAGACGTTTACCAAACGCATCCACAGTCTCTTGAAACGACTCTATGGAAAGCTGAATTGGTGCAAGGGAAGTCTTGATTAGCGCACTCATATCTTCTTTAAGATGTTCGCGTTGTTTTTCCAGCTCCGTAGTAAGCATACTTAATGAGAATTCCTGGTTAGCCTCTGAAGCAGCCGTCGCCATTTTAGCTAGCTTGCTACTTATCGAAGTTCCCTTTGGATCTTGATCAGCTGTTTTCGTTTTATAATGAGGCATTTTTGACGGCAAACCTGTATTACCGTCCACTACTGCTTGCCTGATCTGTTATGAGTAACAATTACTATTGTTTAAGTTTAAGTTGTCGGGAGACTCACGCGCACGCGTCCGCTCTCTACATTGCTCAAACCGGAAGTCCAAAAAAAAAAAAAAAAAAAAAAAGTTGTATTTTTCTTAATCTTTTGCTATGTGACTGAATAGGAAAAGTTCATGGTACAGTTCAGTAAAAAATAAATAAAAAAACAACAACTGCAATATAG
The DNA here is from genome assembly GCF_049309525.1 of Garra rufa. Taxonomy (NCBI): domain Eukaryota; kingdom Metazoa; phylum Chordata; class Actinopteri; order Cypriniformes; family Cyprinidae; genus Garra; species Garra rufa. The sequence continues at coordinate 19,449,671 of NC_133373.1, forward strand.
AAAGAATGAAAGAGTTCGTGACCCTTTATATTTTCTCAAAGATCAGACTCTCAAAGTTCAGACATATTTATGTAGATTACACTACACAGCAATGTGCAATTCCTCAAAGATAGTCTTAAACAAAACAGCATGTTCCACTGGTCTCTCTCCCTTTCACCCCTCCCCTGTTCAGTCAGTCTTCTAGTGACTGAACACAGACTGTCAGCCCAGTGACAGCAGGTTACTGAGTTCTTTTTTTAATTTTCTTTAATTCATAGAAGCTTGAATAATTATGATATTACCAGCACTTGCTCATAATGATTAGATCTCTGTGTGAAAAAAGTTTTAAAGAGTTTGGATGCTGCACTTTAAAGATATAAAAAATTAGGGTTATGTTTTTTACTACATCTTTAAAAAATCACCACGTCAACACCGTTCAAGATATCCGAAATCCGCTCGCAATTTAACATCTTCAGAATCTTCTCTTCATGTTAAAAAAGTTTGGTTCTGAAAAGCTTGTTGTTCTTAGAAGGAGTGTGAATTTGTTTACAGCCTGATTTTTCAAAAAATCCACATTCAAATCAAAATAGCCGGATTCCTGTTGGTCTTAGCTAATGAGTTTAATTTAGAACGTTGTCCAGATTGATGAGATCAATATATGTACAGAGTTTGGTGACTGTAGGAAAAACTAACCCCCCAACTTTTGTCAAAAGATGGCGCTATAGAGTGCCTGCTCCACGCCCATTTATGACCTTTTGCCAGTGTCTAACTATCATTAATATTGATGTGTGTGTTGAGTTTCATGAAATTCTAAGCATGTTATCTGCCTCGAAAAGACAGGAATCTAATTTTAAAGTTTGACACGTTGCCATGGCAACAGCATTTGATTTATCATCGACCCCTTTACATATTCTTATCGGCCGTGTTTTGACATGATTTTGATGAAGTTTAAAGAAAATCAAGTAAAATTAAGAGGCTGATTTCAAAGCATTTTGAAAATGACACGCTTCCTGCTGCCAGTTGGTGGCGCTATAACTTTGACTCATAATAGTCACATTTATGGAATCGGCATCATACAAGGAACAAACTGGTGAAGTTTCATCAGAATCAGGCAATGTGTGCAACAGTTATTAGACACTTCCTGTTTCTCATTTCTCGCCATAACTTTGTAGCCTTGCCACGGCCAAACCGTTCAAGATATCAAAAATCACCTCGCAATTTAGCGTCCCCAATGTCTTGAGATCATGCTGACCGAGTTTGGTGACAATCCTATCGAAACCCTGGGAGAGGAGTACGTTAAATTCCAGAGCATGCGCTTTTTACACAGCCCTAAATATCTCACTTCCTGTTGCGTGGAGAAAATGACATAGAGTACAAAAGTTGTTCAGCTCAATGAGTTCTATATGTGTACCGAGTTTCATATGTGTACGTTCAAGTATGTGTGCTATATGGCCCTCAAAATTCCAGGGGGAGCTGTAGAGTCCCCTTGCCACGCCCCGGTACCAGCCTCTGTGGCGTCCTGATGGCCGCAGATTCCGACGTGTGTGCAAATTTTCAAGAGTTTTTGAGTATGTTAAGACCCCCTTAAGTGCCCGGAAGGTTAACAAAAAAATAAAAAATAAAAAATAAGAATCCTTAGAAGAACAATAGGGCCTTCGCCCTTTTGGGCTCGGGCCCTAATTAAAGCTGCAAGCAGCGATGACCGGGCCCTCGCCGTCTGTGCAGTCGCCATCCCGATAGCATCAGGAAAACGGTGCCCAGTTGGCACATGCATTCACAGTAACCCTTTGGACTAACCCTAACTGTCTCTCCTCCTCTCTGACTCTTTCTCTTACCACCCATCCCCCCTCCTTACCCTCAGCCACTTACCACACAAACACACACATAGAGTGCAGAGCAGAGTGAGATCAGATATGTTTTTTTTATTTTCTTTCATTCGTGGAGTTTTGTATAATTATGAAATGAACTGTGTTTGATCAGAATGAATAGTTATTTGTATGAAAAAAGTTTCAAAGAGTTAGGATGCTGCACTTTAAATATATAATAAATCATTGAAAATTGAAAATGGAAAATGAAATTCTAAGCACGCTATCTGCCTCAAAAACACAGGAAACAAATATTTGAATGTATTTTTTATTTATTTATTTGCCATGGCAACAGCATTTGATGCATCAGGGACGCCTTTACAGACTCTCATCGGCCGTGTTTTTGCATTATTCTGATGAAGTTTGAAGAAAATCGAGTACAAATAAATTGTTCATTGTTTGTTCGTGTTTGTAAGTTCATTAACCATTGTTAACAAAAGAGACCCTATTTTAAATAGTTACCATGTTTTATGATCTACAACCATTTTTAAATATTATTTTAATGATCTATAAGCATCTGTGAAATAATTATAAACAAATATATTAAAAATAAATACATATTAACTTAGTTGATGTATTTGTTTCTCATTCTAATTAAGTGAACTGAGCAGTATAGTGTCATACTTATAAGATTTTTTGTTCTATCAGTGAGAGTCTATATATGTATATAAATCATATAATTTTTCCTTAAAAGATTAAAAAAAGATTTTAATGCTCTTTAAGCACCTATACAAAACAATTATGTAAAAGTACACTGACAGTACAGTACATATCAACTGATTCTATGGATTATTGTCATTCCTATACACTGACAATGAGCTAAATAGCATTAGAGGTCAAACGATTCCTTATCTTATGAGGACCTCTAGTGTTCATCCCTGGTATTAGAGCTTTAATCTGACAAATTTATATGACACTTTTAATGTTTTTGGGGCCTCTGAGCATGATAACATTTTGAAACTACACGTATTTCCTAAGAATTTCTTGTTCTTTATATGTAAAAAGTTTTGATGAGTTAGAATAATGCAATTTAAAGATATATGAAAATAACTCTTCATGTTTTTTATTGTTACTTTCATAAATCACCACATCAACACCGTTCAAGATGTCCCAAAGCCGTTCACAATTTAACATCTTCAGTATCTTGGCATCATGTTGACAAAGTTTGGTGTGAACTGTCTGATTCTGCTATGAGTGATATGAATTTATTCACAGCTATATTTAAAAACACAGGAAACAAATGTTAAAGTTTGACACGTTGCCATGGCAACAGCATTTGATGTATCAAGGACCCCTTCACAGATTCTCATCGGCCGTGTTTTGATATTATTCTGATGAAGTTTGAAGCAAATTGAGTAAAATTAAGAGGTTGATTTAAAAGCGTTTTGCAAGCAACACACTTCCTGCTGCCAGTTGGTGGCGCTATAACTTTGACTCATAATAGTCACATCTCTGTGATCGGTATCATACGATGAACAAACTGCTTAAGTTTGGTCAAAATCAGATAAAGTGTGTCAAAATTATTAGACATTTCCTGTTTCTCATTTCTCGCCATAATTTGTCGCCCTGCCACGGCCAAACCGTTCGAGATACCAAAAATCCCCTGGCAATTTTGCATTCCCAATATCTTGAGATCATGCTGACCGAATTTGGTGGCCATCGGTGGAAAGGTCTAGGAGGAGTATTTCAAATTCCACAGCTTGATTTTTCCAAAAATCCATATTTAAATAAAAATAGCTGACTTCCTGTTGGTCGTAGCTAATGGGTGTAAATTAGAAAGTTGTCCGGCTTGATGAGTCCAATATATGTACCGAGTTTGGTGACTGTAGGACAAAGTAACCCCCCAACTTTTGTCAAAAGGTGGCGCTATGGAGCGCCTGCTCCACGCCCATTTATGGGCTTTTATCAGTGTTTAACTGTCATTAATACAGATGTGTGTGTTGAGTTTCATGAAATTCTAAGCATTTTAAGTGGCTCAAAAACAAAAAAAACTAAAGTTAAAGTTTGACACGTTGCCATGGCAACATGATAAAAGTTATGGATAATGCCCTTCACAGATTCTTATCGGTCGTGTTTTGACATTATTGTGATGAAGTTTGAAGCAAATTGAGTAAAATTAAGAGGCTGAGTTTAAAGCGTTTCAAAAACGTCACACTTTCTGCTGCCAGTTGGTGGCGCTATAACTTTGACTCATAATAGTCACATCTCTGTGATCGGCATCAGACGACGAACAAACTGCTGAAGTTTGGTCAAAATCAGACAAAGTATGTCAAAGTCATTAGGCACTTCTTGTTTCTCATTTCTCGCCATAAATTTGTCGCCCCGTCACGGTCAAACCGTTCGAGATATCAAAAATCCCCTGGCAATTTTGCATCCCCAATGTCTTGAGATCATGCTGACCGAGTTTGGTGGCCATCGGTGGAAAGGCCTAGTAGGAGTATTTCAAATTCCATTGCATGCACTTTTTAGACATCCCTGAATAGCCGACTTCGTGTTTGGCGAAGCACGGACTATGAGTGTGAAATTTGTTCGGCCCGATGAGGTCTATATGTGTATGAATTTTGGTGACTGTTGGTCAACCGTTGTGCGCTCCAGAGCCCTTCAAAAGTCGCAATTTTTAACGCTGTGCCATGCCCCCCCCCAGGTGACCCCCCCATGTCAAAGTCTGTCCGGCCCTGATGGCCGCAGGTTCCAATGTGTGTGCAAAGTTTCAAGAGTTTTCGTGTATGTTAAGGCCCCCGAAATCCCCCCAAACATTGAAAAAAAAAAAAAATAATAATAATAATAATAATTAAAGCTGCAAGCAGCGATGGTAGGGCCCTCGCACTCGGGCTCACCGCCGATCGGTGGCGAATGGTGGGCACTATGCTATTAACACAGAAAATGTAGGAGGAATATGTCAAAGTCATTGATATGTGCCAATCTTCCTTCTGCCAGCTGGTGGCGCTATGCCTATAACTGAATATTGGCATGCAGATGTGTTCAGGCCAGTGCTTTTATCAAACATATGAAGTTTGGTGAAGCTTGAACATGGCATGCTTGAGTGTAAGTCATGACATATCCTGCTGCCAACAGGTGGCGCTATTACAAAATATTGGCTTTTAGATGTCTTCAGGCCAGGACTATTGGCAAACATGTCAAGTTTGGTGCAAATTGTACATTGCATGCTTAAGTTAGTGTAAAACAAGTAATTTGCTGTTGCCAGCTGGTGGCGCTATGACTATAACTAAATATTGGCATGTAAATGTATTCAGGCCAAGACTCTTATCAAACATATTAAGTTTGGGGCTGACTGGACATTGCATGCCTGAGTTACAGTAACTTCCTGTTTCATTGCATTAAGAGTATGCTTTAGCACTTAGCTAAATGTTGCTAACATGTTTCTAGCATGTTGCTACCCTATTTAACACTTGTTGATATTTTTAAAATGTTGCTGGGCATCCACAACAGTATTAAACATGTGACTTCCTGTTGCCAGCAGGTGGCACTATGACTATAACTGAATATGGGCATGGGCTTGTGTTCAGACCAGGACTCTTATCAAACATATTAAGCTTGGGTCAGATTGGACATTGTATGCATGAGTTACACTTATTTTTCTTTGTATTAGTATCATGCTTTAGCTCTCAGCTAAGTGTTGCTAGCATGTTTTAACATGATTCTAGCATGATGCTAGCCTATTTAAAACTTGCTGACGCTTTTTATTATGTTGCTAGGAGTCCGTAACACCATTAAACGTCACTTCCTGTTGTCAGCAGGTGGCGCTGTGACTATAACTGAATATGGGCATGTATATATCTTCAGGCCAGGACTCTTATCAAACGTGAAGTTTGGGGCTGATTGGATATTGCATGTCTGAGTTACAGTAACTTCCTGTTTTATGTCTTTAACAACATGCTTTAGCACTAAGTAAGTGTTGCTAGCATGTTTGAGTACGTTTTAAACTAGTTTAGCACTCAATGGCTTTTTTAGTGTGTTGCTAATAGTGTGTCACAGTGTTAAACATGTTACTTCCTGTTGACAGTAGGTGGCGCTATAACTATAACTGAATATTGGCATGTAGATATCTTCAGGCCAGGACTGTTATCAAACATGTGAAGTTTGGGGCTGATTGGACATTGCATGCCTGAGTTAGAGTAACTTCCTGTTTCATTGCATTAAGAGTATGCTTTAGCACTTAGCTAAATGTTGCTAACATGTTATAGCATGTTTCTAGCATGTTGCTACGCTGTTTAACAGTAGTTGAATTTTTTTAAAATGTTGCTAGGCATCCACAACAGTATTAAACATGTGGCTTCCTGTTACCAGCTGGTGGCGCTATGACTATAACTGAATACGGGCATGGGCGTGTGTTTAGGCCAGGATTCTTATCAAACATGTTAAGTTTGGGGCTGATTGGACATTGTATGTCTGAGTTAGAGTAACTTCCTGTTTCATTGTATTATTAGCATGCTTTAGCATATTAGCTAAGTGTTGCTAGCATGCTTTATTATTTTTGTAGCATGTTGAATATTAAGTTTGGGTCAGATTCAACATTATATACATGAGTTACAGCAATTTCCTTTTGTATTTGTATTAATAGCATGCTTTAGCTCTTAGCTAAGTGTTGCTAGCATGTTTTAGCATGTTTGTAGCATGTTGCTAGCCTATTTAAGACTTGTTAACGCTTTTCAATATGTTTCTAGGAGTCCGTAACAGTGTTAAACATGTCATTTCCTGTTGTCAGCAGGTGGCGCTATGACTATAACTGAATATGGGCACTGACGTGTGTTCAGGACCGGACTGTCATCAAACATGTGAAGTTTGAGGCAGATCGGACATCGTATGCCTGAGTTATAGCAACTTCCTTTTTCATGGCGAAACATCAAAGTTTGTCCGGCCGCCACGGACACGCCCTTCGACGAAAACTCTAAAGCTTCGCAATTTAACATCGCAAAGGCCTTATGATGACACTCAGCAAATTTGAAGATGATCGGATAAAAACTGTAGGAGGAGTTCGTTAAAGTATGAGGCCTGAAAATGGCAAAAACTGCACAAAAATCGTACAGGAAATTCAATATAACGGACTTCCTGTTGGGTTTCGGATGTTGCACCAGGAGACTTTTTTGTAGGTATTGGTGTGTTACATATGTGTACCGAGTTTCGTACATGTACGTGAAATGTAGCTCGAGGGGCACTCCGTTGAAATTTTATAGGTGGCGCTATCGAGCCATTTTGCCACACCCACTTTTGAAAACCATATCAGATGTAAATTTTCGCCAGGTCTGATGCGTGTGCAAAGTTTCGTGAGTTTTCGGGCATGTTTAGGCCCTCAAAAAGACTTTTCATTTTGGAGAAGAAGAAGAAGAAGAAGAAGAAGAAGAAGAAGAATAAACGGAGCAATTCCAATAGGGTCCTCGCACTGTAGTGCTCGGGCCCTAATTAAAGCTGCAAGCAGCGATGGTAGGGCCCTCGCACTCGGGCTCACCGCCGATCGGTGGCGAATGGTGGGCACTATGCTATTAACACAGTAAATGTAGGAGGAATATGTCAAAGTCATTGATATGTGCCAATCTTCCTGCTGCCAGCTGGTGGCGCTATGCCTATAACTGAATATTGGCATGCAGATGTGTTCAGGCCAGTGCTTTCATGAAACATATGAAGTTTGGTGAAGCTTGAACATGGCATGCTTGAGTGTAAGTCATGACATATCCTGCTGCCAACAGGTGGCGCTATTACGAAATATTGGCTTTTAGATGTCTTCAGCCCAGGACTATTGGCAAACATGTCAAGTTTGGTGCAAATTGTACATTGCATGCTTATGTTAGTGTAAAACAAGTAATTTGCTGTTGCCAGCTGGTGGCGCTATGACTATAACTAAATACTGGCATGTAAATGTATTCAGGCCAGGACTCTTATCAAACATATTAAGTTTGGGGCTGATTGGACATTGCATGCCTGAGTTACAGTAACTTCCTGTTTCAATGCATTAAGAGTATGCTTTAGCACTTAGCTAAATGTTGCTAACATGTTTCTAGCATGTTGCTACCCTATTTAACACTTGTTGATATTTTTAAAATGTTGCTTGGCATCCACAACAGTATTAAACATGTGACTTCCTGTTGTCAGCAGGTGGCACTATGACTATAGCTGAATATGGGCATGTATATATCTTCAGGCCAGGACTCTTATCAAACATGTGAAGTTTGGGGCTGATTGGACATTGCATGCCTGAGTTACAGTAACTTCCTGTTTCATTGCATTAAGAGCATGCTTTAGCACTTAGCTAAATGTTGCTAACATGTTATAGCATGTTTCTAGCATGTTGCTACCCTATTTAACACTTGTTGATATTTTTAAAATGTTGCTAGGCATCCACAACAGTATTAAACATGTGGCTTCCTGTTACCAGCTGGTGGCGCTATGACTATAACTGAATACGGGCATGGGCGTGTGTTTAGGCCAGGACTCTTATCAAACATGTTAAGTTTGGGGCTGATTGGACATTGTATGTCTGAGTTAGAGTAACTTCCTGTTTCATTGTATTATTAGCATGCTTTAGCATATTAGCTAAGTGTTGCTAGCATGCTTTATTATTTTTGTAGCATGTTGAATATTAAGTTTGGGTCAGATTCAACATTATATACATGAGTTACAGCAATTTCCTTTTGTATTTGTATTAATAGCATGCTTTAGCTCTTAGCTAAGTGTTGCTAGCATGTTTTAGCATGTTTGTAGCATGTTGCTAGCCTATTTAAGACTTGTTAACGCTTTTCAATATGTTTCTAGGAGTCCGTAACAGTGTTAAACATGTCATTTCCTGTTGTCAGCAGGTGGCGCTATGACTATAACTGAATATGGGCACTGACGTGTGTTCAGGACCGGACTGTCATCAAACATGTGAAGTTTGAGGCAGATCGGACATCGTATGCCTGAGTTATAGCAACTTCCTTTTTCATGGCGAAACATCAAAGTTTGTCCGGCCGCCACGGACACGCCCTTCGACGAAAACTCTAAAGCTTCGCAATTTAACATCGCAAAGGCCTTATGATGACACTCAGCAAATTTGAAGATGATCGGATAAAAACTGTAGGAGGAGTTCGTTAAAGTATGAGGCCTGAAAATGGCAAAAACTGCACAAAAATCGTACAGGAAATTCAATATAACGGACTTCCTGTTGGGTTTCGGATGTTGCACCAGGAGACTTTTTTGTAGGTATTGGTGTGTTACATATGTGTACCGAGTTTCGTACATGTACGTGAAACGTAGCTCGAGGGGCACTCCGTTGAAATTTTATAGGTGGCGCTATCGAGCCATTTTGCCACACCCACTTTTGAAAACCATATCAGATGTAAATTTTCGCCAGGTCTGATGCGTGTGCAAAGTTTCGTGAGTTTTCGGGCATGTTTAGGCCCTCAAAAAGACTTTTCATTTTGGAGAAGAAGAAGAAGAAGAAGAAGAAGAATAAACGGAGCAATTCCAATAGGGTCCTCGCACTGTAGTGCTCGGGCCCTAATAATAATAAACGGAGCAATTCCAATAGGGTCCTCGCACTGTAGTGCTCGGGCCCTAATAATAAACGGAGCAGATCCAATAGGGTCCTCACACCATCGGTGCTCGGGCCCTAATAAACGGAGCAGATTCAATAGGGTCCTCACACCATCGGTGCTCGGGCCCTAATAATAATAATAAACGAAGCAGATCCAATAGGGTCCTCACACCATCGGTGCTCGGGCCCTAATTAAAGCTGCAAGCAGCGATGGTAGGGCCCTCGCACTCGGGCTCACCGCCGATCGGTGGCGAATGGTGGGCACTATGCTATTAACACAGAAAATGTAGGAGGAATATGTCAAAGTCATTGATATGTGCCAATCTTCCTTCTGCCAGCTGGTGGCGCTATGCCTATAACTGAATATTGGCATGCAGATGTGTTCAGGCCAGTGCTTTTATCAAACATATGAAGTTTGGTGAAGCTTGAACATGGCATTCTTGAGTGTAAGTCATGACATATCCTGCTGCCAACAGGTGGCGCTATTACAAAATATTGGCTTTTAGATGTCTTCAGGCCAGGACTATTGGCAAACATGTCAAGTTTGGTGCAAATTGTACATTGCATGCTTAAGTTAGTGTAAAACAAATAATTTGCTGTTGCCAGCTGGTGGCGCTATGACTATAACTGAATATTGGCATGTAAATGTATTCAGGCCAAGACTCTTATCAAACATATTAAGTTTGGGGCTGATTGGACATTGCATGCCTGAGTTACAGTAACTTCCTGTTTCATTGCATTAAGAGTATGCTTTAGCACTTAGCTAAATGTTGCTAACATGTTTCTAGCATGTTGCTACCCTATTTAACACTTGTTGATATTTTTAAAATGTTGCTTGGCATCCACAACAGTATTAAACATGTGACTTCCTGTTGCCAGCAGGTGGCACTATCACTATAACTGAATATGGGCATGGGCTTGTGTTCAGACCAGGACTCTTATCAAACATATTAAGCTTGGGTCAGATTGGACATTGTATGCATGAGTTACACTTATTTTTCTTTGTATTAATATCATGCTTTAGCTCTCAGCTAAGTGTTGCTAGCATGTTTTAACATGATTCTAGCATGATGCTAGCCTATTTAAAACTTGCTGACGCTTTTTATTATGTTGCTAGGAGTCCGTAACACCATTAAACGTCACTTCCTGTTGTCAGCAGGTGGCGCTGTGACTATAACTGAATATGAGCATGTATATATCTTCAGGCCAGGACTCTTATCAAACGTGAAGTTTGGGGCTGATTGGACATTGCATGCAGGGCTTGACATTAACTTTTTGAGGCACTTGTCCTTCGGACAAGTAAATTTATGTTTCACTTGTCCATGCACAAAAGTCACTTGTCCGGGTAAAGATTTATAATATCATTTTTTGTTTTTTTTTGTTTTGCTAATGCAGAATTCATTGAAAGCATCCAAATACTATCAATATTAATACAATTCAGTTGAAACAGTAGAAAGGAACGTAGAAGTAGAAGTAGAAAGGAACAGTAGAAGGATCTCCAGACTCATAGTATAATACAAAGTAATACTTTGCACGCTGATGTGCACAGTGTATCACCAGATGTAGTGGTGACTCTTGGTGAAAAAAAATAAAACTATCTATCCGACAGACGCCACAGAACATTTCTCCGTCTTCATAAATAAACCAGTCGAATTCATCTTTCCATTTGGTTACAAATTTTCGTTCCCGTTTGAACTCATATGGTGCTGTTGGTGTAAGGCAGGGCTCGAAATTAACTTTTTTACTTGGTAGCACTGGTGCTCCCAACTTTAAAAAGTTAGGAGCATCCCAAAAAATGTAGGAGCACCCAATTTCTTTTTAGTTATGCACCGATCTTGATTCTTCATGGCCGATTCTGATTAACTGACATCTGACAGACGCCTGCCAGATGTTTGTACACAGCAGATGCTTTCCAGATCAAGAGATCTTTATCAGACATCTTGCAGACGTACATGTGCTATCTGAGCCGCGTTGTACAGTATATTGACACGGAGGCGGCAGAATTGTATCTGACAGAATGTGCGCTGTAGCACGAAATATACTATATTTCTTCAAAAGCAGATTGTGGAAACCTTTTAATTGTCCACAATAAAAATAAAATCGTCATTTCACACACCCCTAATTGCAGTTTGTGCAACGCCGGAACAGGGTTTGGTTGAGAGAGAGAGAGAGAGAGAAAAAAAAACGTCCGGTTCTAAGTTAAGCGGAGCGCAGTTTCAGTGACAGGGAATGATTGACGGCTCAGGGCTCGCAAAATGTCAAAATCTCTGGTAGCCCTTCGGGCAGGTACTCATCAGAATTTGATAGCCCAAAAATTAATTTAACTAGCCCAAATAAAAAAAAGACATTTTTTAAAAATATAGAAAATCAGATAGGAGTCTAAATGTCAATCAAAAATGTTTTCAATACACAAATATAAACAAATATCAAGGAAAGAATTTTATTTCACTATTTAGTGTAGCTGCAGAATTTTAAAATATCAATTTAAGGCAATTTATGACCCTTTTTTTTAAGAGCTGCACAAGTTAAATGAACAGTATGAGTGGGGTTGGACAATGTACGGTAGAATATTAAGCCATAAAATTACATGATTTATAATTCAGATACAGACACAAAAAACAAAATATCTAATACAATGGCATTTCAACCTTTACACCATTAAAAGGGATAAATCAAGTATATAATTTCTTATTTATATAAGATATATAACATTAGTATTACTTAATTGTTTAGATTTTTAAAAGGCAAATTAAATTATTTCACACTCACTTACACATGGATCGATAATTCTGAGCCTAATTTGACCATAAACAGCTGAAAAAATGTATTGAAAATAAAAATTAATTTGTTTGTCACGAGGGGGCGCTTTAGGAGCGCTGAAATACTACGGTTTCCATAGTAACAGCTGTACACAAACCAGTACTAACGCCGTTTTATCAGACATGAAATGACAATGCAAACGACATATTTCTGAGGACAGTCTGTTCCCGTCAGATACATTCATATGAAGACATCCGTGCAGCGTTTTGACTTTGAAACGTACAGCGTGCATATTTATTCAATGACATCATTGCCTTTTTGAAGATTTATCCAAACCTATCGCGATCGTCTTTCCGTCTCTTAAACTTATACGTTAATCAAGACTTTTAGTCTTGTACTACTAGTCAGTAGTTAGGCTAGCGACAGTTTTGAAAACGAGTCGCACCACACTCATTTCTCTCACTCGCACAAATGCTTCCAAATATAATTTGAGGTCGCACAGATTAATTTATCGCAATTTCGAGAGAGAGAGAGAGAGAGAGCCGCGCTACCTGGAGAGAGAATGCTGCTACGTCAGAGCAGCCAAAGCGTCAACAAGCTTCCTCGTACTTTTTGACAAGAGTTCTTAACGGGGCGGCCAGAGCTTCTTTGCAGCTCAAGTCGGCGGCGGTGTGAACGTACAGTAACCGTGTGTGTGTGTGTGTGTGTGTGTGTGTGTGTGTGTGTCGGCGCGCTGCGCTCTCTGTTCAATATTCCGCTCGGTGTTTGCGCTGCACGTTCTGCTCTGTCGTTAACGGCATATAACGTTAATAAACATGGCATTTTATTTTGTTTGAAATTTAACTTGTCCAGTCGGACAACCAATTTTCTCTTCCACTTGTCCTACAAAAAAATCCACTTGTCCCGGACAAGCGGACAAGCCTTAATGTCGAGCCCTGTGCATGTCTGAGTTACAGTAACTTCCTGTTTTATGTCTTTAACAACATGCTTTAGCACTAAGTAAGTGTTGCTAGCATGTTTGAGTACGTTTTAAACTAGTTTAGCACTCAATGGCTTTTTTAGTGTGTTGCTAATAGTGTGTCACAGTGTTAAACATGTCACTTCCTGTTGACAGTAGGTGGCGCTATAACTGAATATTGGCATGTAGATATCTTCAGGCCAGGACTGTTATCAAACATGTGAAGTTTGGGGCTGATTGGACATTGCATGCCTGAGTTAGAGTAACTTCCTGTTTCATTGCATTAAGAGTATGCTTTAGCACTTAGCTAAATGTTGCTAACATGTTATAGCATGTTTCTAGCATGTTGCTACCCTGTTTAACAGTTGTTGAATTTTTTTAAAATGTTGCTAGGCATCCACAACAGTATTAAACATGTGGCTTCCTGTTACCAGCTGGTGGCGCTATGACTATAACTGAATACGGGCATTGGCGTGTGTTTAGGCCAGGATTCTTATCAAACATGTTAAGTTTGGGGCTGATTGGACATTGTATGCCTGAGTTAGAGTAACTTCCTGTTTCATTGTATTATTAGCATGCTTTAGCATATTAGCTAAGTGTTGCTAGCATGCTTTATTATTTTTGTAGCATGTTGAATATTAAGTTTGGGTCAGATTCAACATTATATACATGAGTTACAGCAATTTCCTTTTGTATTTGTATTAATAGCATGCTTTAGCTCTTAGCTAAGTGTTGCTAGCATGTTTTAGCATGTTTGTAGCATGTTGCTAGCCTATTTAAGACTTGTTAACGCTTTTCAATAGACCAATTATCAGCCTACGTCACACACGCGTCACGCTGGTTCAAGTGCGCATGTCGGTTGCAAAAGACGACCGGAACCGCTATAATGTCCCGTTCCAGGCAACCCGTTACTCGTGTTTTTCCGATCTTCTATCAGTGAAAGTGCACCCAAACGACAGTCAAACCCGTGACTTCCCACTCGTGAACTCGTACTAGATCGATGTGCTCCCAGTTCCGAGTTCTGACGTGACATAGCCCGCAAAACCACTATGTCAGCACCTACGAGTGCGGTGTTTATGCAAGAGTTACACAGTGAAAAATAGACTTTAGGACAATATAACATTGCAAACAAATTAATAATAATGTAATAATAATAAATGCGCTCAGGCAGTTTGGGGTGACTTGCCTGGAATGCTACAAAGATGTGAGTCGTGATTTGAAGTCCTGATTTACGAGTTAAAAAACCTGCCTGGAACGCAGCGTAAAACCCGAAAGAAAAATCAGAAAATGAAGGAAAGACAACCGTGAAAATGTTGTATTGTGCAGTGGGTAAAGTTACACGGCTAGTCTCGTAAGCTTGGCTACTAACGTTAACAAGTTATAGCGAACTATCCTACTGTCAGTCACTAACGTTAGAATCAAGGGGCAACCTTCCGGTCTCCCTCGTGAAACCAACACGGAAGTGACTGAAACTGCAATTCATCGACTGGCCGCTTGAGGCTGGCTGCAAAAGGGAGTCAATCCCATTGACACTCCATGTTAAAATGCCCAACTTTACAGCAGAAAAAAGTATGTTTACAGCCTGGTTCAAAAAATGGTTTTGGTCTATATAGCTAGTTTTGCCCTTCATGTCAACTGTGAGGGGGGTGAATTTTTTTATAACTCATCGGTTTAAGTTATATTAAGCCTTAAAGTTCAGCATAATTAAGGGCGTGGCCACTTGAATGACAGGGGGATTGCCGCTGCTGTCACCACTGTCGCTCTAGGCGGGCGTGGTTTCAGCAACCAGCTCCCCCCACATCCCGCCTTTTTGCCCATTTTTGATTATCCGGGAGTGACGCGCGATGACGCGATTCCAAGATGGCGCGGCCGAATCCCGCCCACTATGAGCTTCAAATTAGCGCTTCAGAATCCTACGGGTGACGTCACGGATACTACGTCCATATTTTTTACAGTCTATGGTTAGAATACACTTTTTGTACAGGAGATCGGTATTCGTCACTTCTGTCTTTTCCTACTCAACTCAACCCAGTGTGAAATAAACAAAGGCAAAGCAAAACTTAAATATTTGAGGTAAATATTGTCTCTTTATTTGCTAAGAGGGATTAAATTGCAGGCATCAAAATTCAGAGAATTTATGGCAAATAATGTCACATCGTGTTTGTAAATTAATTTGTTAGACATTGATCGTTTTTGTATGTCTGCATTGTGTTGTGAAGCCTGTTGAGGCATGCTTTATACATCTAATTTGCACTTGACTTGATTTGGGTACACGATTACCTCTATGGCAAACGGATCTGTCAGAGCAATCCCACTCACTAACGTTAATTTCGTTGAATAACCATTCTAATCGTTGGGTGACAAGCTGTTGTAATATGCGGTAAACATTTTTAAAATAACATTAATCAAAATAATCTATAATAATTTAGAATTGAACTGTTTTGTACCATATCCGTGTAATTTCCTATTCGTAAACGCTATGTCTCCCGGGTTTTCTGCAACCAAGATGCGCGCGCATCCCGGATGTTTACAAACAGATAATTGGTCTATATGTTTCTAGGAGTCCGTAACAGTGTTAAACATGTCATTTCCTGTTGTCAGCAGGTGGCGCTATGACTATAACTGAATATGGGCACTGACGTGTGTTCAGGACCGGACTGTCATCAAACATGTGAAGTTTGAGGCAGATCGGACATCGTATGCCTGAGTTATAGCAACTTCCTTTTTCATGGCGAAACATCAAAGTTTGTCCGGCCGCCACGGACACGCCCTTCGACGAAAACTCTAAAGCTTCGCAATTTAACATCGCAAAGGCCTTATGATGACACTCAGCAAATTTGAAGATGATCGGATAAAAACTGTAGGAGGAGTTCGTTAAAGTATGAGGCCTGAAAATGGCAAAAACTGCACAAAAATCGTACAGGAAATTCAATATAACGGACTTCCTGTTGGGTTTCGGATGTTGCACCAGGAGACTTTTTTGTAGGTATTGGTGCGTTACATATGTGTACCGAGTTTCGTACATGTACATGAAACGTAGCTCGAGGGGCACTCCGTTGAAATTTTATAGGTGGCGCTATCGAGCCATTTTGCCACACCCACTTTTGAAAACCATATCAGATGTAAATTTTCGCCAGGTCTGATGCGTGTGCAAAGTTTCGTGAGTTTTCGGGCATGTTTAGGCCCTCAAAAAGACTTTTCACTTTGGAGAAGAAGAAGAAGAAGAAGAAGAAGAAGAAGAAGAATTAAAGCTGCAAGCAGCGATGGTAGGGCCCTCGCACTCGGGCTCACCGCCGATCGGTGGCGAATGGTGGGCACTATGCTATTAACACAGAAAATGTAGGAGGAATATGTCAAAGTCATTGATATGTGCCAATCTTCCTTGTGCCAGCTGGTGGCGCTATGCCTATAACTGAATATTGGCATGCAGATGTGTTCAGGCCAGTGCTTTTATCAAACATATGAAGTTTGGTGAAGCTTGAACATGGCATGCTTGAGTGTAAGTCATGATATATCCTGCTGCCAACAGGTGGCGCTATTACAAAATATTGGCTTTTAGATGTCTTCAGGCCAGGACTATTGGCAAACATGTCAAGTTTGGTGCAAATTGTACATTGCATGCTTAAGTTAGTGTAAAACAAGTAATTTGCTGTTGCCAGCTGGTGGCGCTATGACTATAACTAAATATTGGCATGTAAATGTATTCAGGCCAGGACTCTTATCAAACATATTAAGTTTGGGGCTGATTGGACATTGCATGCCTGAGTTACAGTAACTTCCTGTTTCATTGCATTAAGAGTATGCTTTAGCACTTAGCTAAATGTTGCTAACATGTTTCTAGCATGTTGCTACCCTATTTAACACTTGTTGATATTTTTAAAATGTTGCTTGGCATCCACAACAGTATTAAACATGTGACTTCCTGTTGCCAGCACTATCACTATAACTGAATATGGGCATGGGCTTGTGTTCAGACCAGGACTCTTATCAAACATATTAAGCTTGGGTCAGATTGGACATTGTATGCATGAGTTACACGTATTTTTCTTTGTATTAATATCATGCTTTAGCTCTTAACTAAGTGTTGCTAGCATGTTTTAACATGATTCTAGAATGATGCTAGCCTATTTAAAACTTGCTGACGCTTTTTAATATGTTGCTAGGAGTCCGTAACACCATTAAACATCACTTCCTGTTGTCAGCAGGTGGCGCTGTGACTATAACTGAATATGGGCATGTATATATCTTCAGGCCAGGAGTCTTATCAAACGTGAAGTTTGGGGCTGATTGGACATTGCATGTCTGAGTTACAATAACTTCCTGTTTTATGTCTTTAACAACATGCTTTAGCACTAAGTAAGTGTTGCTAGCATGTTTGAGTACGTTTTAAACTAGTTTAGCACTCAATGGCTTTTTTAGTGTGTTGCTAATAGTGTGTCACAGTGTTAAACATGTCACTTCCTGTTGACAGTAGGTGGCGCTATAACTATAACTGAATATTGGCATGTAGATATCTTCAGGCCAGGACTGTTATCAAACATGTGAAGTTTGGGGCTGATTGGACATTGCATGCCTGAGTTACAGTAACTTCCTGTTTCATTGCATTAAGAGTATGCTTTAGCACTTAGCTAAATGTTGCTAACATGTTATAGCATGTTGCTACCCTATTTAACACTTGTTGATATTTTTAAAATGTTGCTTGGCATCCACAACAGTATTAAACATGTGACTTCCTGTTGCCAGCAGGTGGCACTATCACTATAACTGAATATGGGCATGGGCTTGTGTTCAGACCAGGACTCTTATCAAACATATTAAGCTTGGGTCAGATTGGACATTGTATGCATAAGTTACACTTATTTTTCTTTGTATTAATATCATGCTTTAGCTCTCAGCTAAGTGTTGCTAGCATGTTTTAACATGATTCTAGCATGATGCTAGCCTATTTAAAACTTGCTGACGCTTTTTATTATGTTGCTAGGAGTCCGTAACACCATTAAACGTCACTTCCTGTTGTCAGCAGGTGGCGCTGTGACTATAACTGAATATGGGCATGTATATATCTTCAGGCCAGGAGTCTTATCAAACGTGAAGTTTGGGGCTGATTGGACATTGCATGTCTGAGTTACAGTAACTTCCTGTTTTATGTCTTTAACAACATGCTTTAGCACTAAGTAAGTGTTGCTAGCATGTTTGAGTACGTTTTAAACTAGTTTAGCACTCAATGGCTTTTTTAGTGTGTTGCTAATAGTGTGTCACAGTGTTAAACATGTCACTTCCTGTTGACAGTAGGTGGCGCTATAACTATAACTGAATATTGGCATGTAGATATC
Organism: Garra rufa; assembly: GCF_049309525.1. Classification (NCBI taxonomy): domain Eukaryota; kingdom Metazoa; phylum Chordata; class Actinopteri; order Cypriniformes; family Cyprinidae; genus Garra; species Garra rufa. The sequence goes on from NC_133373.1 coordinate 19,468,094, forward strand.
TTCAGGCCAGGACTGTTATCAAACATGTGAAGTTTGGGGCTGATTGGACATTGCATGCCTGAGTTACAGTAACTTCCTGTTTCATTGCATTAAGAGTATGCTTTAGCACTTAGCTAAATGTTGCTAACATGTTATAGCATGTTTCTAGCATGTTGCTACCCTGTTTAACAGTAGTTGAATTTTTTTAAAATGTTGCTAGGCATCCACAACAGTATTAAACATGTGGCTTCCTGTTACCAGCTGGTGGCGCTATGACTATAACTGAATACGGGCATGGGCGTGTGTTTAGGCCAGGATTCTTATCAAACATGTTAAGTTTGGGGCTGATTGGACATTGTATGCCTGAGTTAGAGTAACTTCCTGTTTCATTGTATTATTAGCATGCTTTAGCATATTAGCTAAGTGTTGCTAGCATGCTTTATTATTTTTGTAGCATGTTGAATATTAAGTTTGGGTCAGATTCAACATTATATACATGAGTTACAGCAATTTCCTTTTGTATTTGTATTAATAGCATGCTTTAGCTCTTAGCTAAGTGTTTTGCTAGCATGTTTTAGCATGTTTGTAGCATGTTGCTAGCCTGTTTAAGACTTGTTAACGCTTTTCAATATGTTTCTAGGAGTCCGTAACAGTGTTAAACATGTCATTTCCTGTTGTCAGCAGGTGGCGCTATGACTATAACTGAATATGGGCACTGACGTGTGTTCAGGACCGGACTGTCATCAAACATGTGAAGTTTGAGGCAGACCGGACATCGTATGCCTGAGTTATAGCAACTTCCTTTTTCATGGCTAAACATCAAAGTTTGTCCGGCCGCCACGGACACGCCCTTCGACGAAAACTCTAAAGCTTCGCAATTTAACATCGCAAAGGCCTTATGATGACACTCAGCAAATTTGAAGATGATCGGATAAAAACTGTAGGAGGAGTTCGTTAAAGTATGAGGCCTGAAAATGGCAAAAACTGCACAAAAATCGTACAGGAAATTCAATATAACGGACTTCCTGTTGGGTTTCGGATGTTGCACCAGGAGACTTTTTTGTAGGTATTGGTGTGTTACATATGTGTACCGAGTTTCGTACATGTACATGAAACGTAGCTCGAGGGGCACTCCGTTGAAATTTTATAGGTGGCGCTATCGAGCCATTTTGTCACACCCACTTTTGAAAACCATATCAGATGTAAATGTTCGCCAGGTCTGATGCGTGTGCAAAGTTTCGTGAGTTTTCGGGCATGTTTAGGCCCTCAAAAAGACTTTTCACTTTGGAGAAGAAGAAGAAGAAGAAGAAGAAGAAGAAGAAGAAGAAGAAGAAGAAGAAGAAGAATTAAAGCTGCGAGCAGCGATGAACGGGCCCTCGCACCTGGGCTCACCGCCGACCGGTGGCTTCAGGAAATCAGCAAACGCTGGGCAGTATGCTTTTAATACAGTAAATATAGAAAAAATATGTCATAAGTCATTTAAATGTGCCAAACTAGCCTCTGCCAGATGGTGGCGCTATGCCTGTAACTAATTATTGGCATGTAGATGTGTTCAGGCCAGCACTATTATCAAACATATGAAGTTTGGTGCAGATTGACCTTGGTATGTTTGAGTTAGTGAAAGATATGATATATCCTGCTGCCAACAAGTGGCGCTATGATAATATCTGAATATTAGTCTTTAGGTGTCTTCAGGCCAGGACTCTTACCAAACCTGTGAATTTTGTGGCAGATCAGACATTTTATGGCTAAGTTATAACAACTCAATGAAAACTCAAGATCTTCACAATTTAACATCTCTAAGGCCTCAAGATCAGACTGACCAAATATAATGTTGATTTAATTAAATGCAATCAATGCAAGGACTTCAGATAATGCCAACTCTGAACCAATATGCAAAAATTTCCCTATACTCTGATGATGATGATGATGATAAGAACATGATTCATGATGATAACAAAATGTTATTATTGCTTGCTTTACGTCCACCACTTCTGCTTAAATGTCATCGTTACCTATCTGTACAATTTGTGTGTGGATATTGCTTTGCTGGTGACTCCTCCTGTTATAAGACATCACTCTTAAGCGCTACATAACTAAGAATCAATAAGGAAGACGGTGCCCAGATGGCACATGCATTCACAGTAACCCTCTGCTAGTTTGGATTTTAAGTTTACAGAATTGAAAGGGTTAGACTTTAAAATCAACACACAGACAAATACACACAAAATATAAAATGTTGCCATTCAGTTTTATTTGTTAGCATTAACTATATTAGTTAACATGACCAATAAATAAATAGCATTTATTAATGTTAATTAATATTAAGCTAAAAAAGTATTCATATATAGTTTATGTACTGTGAATTAACATGAACATGAACACAGTTCATGTGGGTGTACAGCAATACACAATAAAGTGCTCTATAAACGCTTCATTCTTTCAAAATATCTTTAAAAACAAGTTGAGTATTGAAAGGGGCAATATATATATATATATATATATATATATATATATATATATATATTTAAAACTCATCTTAAAATTGTATAATTTTCAGATGTTTTGAACAGATAACAGCAAAGCTTGTTTTGTTGTCCAAGTTTGTCTTGAAATTGTTAATTTAAATTTTATATTCAATAAATAACACTATGAAAATAAATGTCTATCAATGAAGATAAATCGCTAATGCTAATGTGTGTGTGTGTGTGTGTATTTCTTCCTCAAAGATGGTCTATTGCAAAACAGTTTCACTCTCTCTATCTCCCTTTCACCCCTCCCCCCTGCACTCTCTCACTCAGACTGTCATTCTGTGGTGACTGAACACACACACATAATGACATTCAGCCTGCTGAGTGACAGCAGGTTTCTGATTTATTTTTTTAATTTTCTTTAATTCATAGAAGCTTGTATAAAATTTATATTAACAGCACTTGCTCAGAATGATAAGATCTCTGTGTGAAAAAAGTTTTAAAGAGTTTGGATGCTGCACTTTAAAGATATAAAAAAAACTACGCTCATCTTTTTTACTATATCTTTAAAAAATCCCCACGTCAACACCGTTCAAGATATCCCAAATCCGCTCGCAATTTAACATCTTCAGAATCTTCTCTTCATGTTAAAAAAGTTTGGTGTGAAAAGCTTGTTGTTCTTAGAAGTAGTGTGAATTTGTTTACAGCCTGATTTTTCCAAAAATCCACATTCAAATCAAAATAGCCGGCTTCCTGTTGGTCTTAGCTAATGAGTTTGATTTAGAAAGTTGTCCAGATTGATGAGAACAATATATGTACAGAGTTTGGTGACTGTAGGAAAAACTAACCCCCCAACTTTTGTCAAAAGATGGCGCTATAGAGTGCCTGCTCCACGCCCATTTATGACCTTTCGCCAGTGTCTAACTATCCTTAATATTGATGTGTGTGTTGAGTTTCATGAAATTCTAAGCATGTTATCTGCCTCGAAAAGACAGGAATCTAATTTTAAAGTTTGACACGTTGCCATGGCAACAGCATTTGATTTATCATCGTACCCTTTACATATTCTTATCGGCCATGTTTTTACATTATTTTGATGAAGTTTGAAGAAAATCGAGTAAAATTAAGAGGCTGATTTCAAAGCATTTTGAAAATGACACACTTCCTGCTGCCAGTTGGTGGCGCTATAACTTTGACTCATAATAGTCACATTTATGGAATCGGCATCATACAACGAACAAACTGGTGAAGTTTCATCAGAATCAGGCAATGTGTGCAACAGTTATTAGACACTTCCTGTTTCTCATTTCTCGCCATAACTTTGTCGCCTTGCCACGGCCAAACCGTTCGAGATATCAAAAATCTCCTCGCAATTTAGCGTCCCCAATGTCTTGAGATCATGCTGACCGAGTTTGGTGACAATCCCATGGAATTCCTGGGAGGAGTACGTTAAATTCCAGAGCATGCGCTTTTTAAACAGCCCTAAATATCTCACTTCCTGTCAGGTGGAGCCTATGACATAGAGTACAAAAGTTGTTTGGCTCAGTGAGATCTATATGTGTACCGAGTTTCATATCAATATGTGCAAGTATGTGTGCGCAGTACATCAAGTTTTCAAACTGTGTTCCAGGGGGCGCTGTAGAGGCCCTGAACCACGCCCGGGTCCCAGCCTCTGTGGCGTCCTGATGGCCGCAGATTCCGACGTGTGTGCAAATTTTCAAGAGTTTTTGAGTATGTTAAGGCCCCCAAAAGTGCCCGGAAGGTGTAAAAAAAAAAAAAATAAAAAAAAAAAATAAGAACCCTTAGAAGAACAATAGGGCCTTCGCCCTTTTGGGCTCGGGCCCTAATTAAAGCTGCAAGCAGCGATGAACGGGCCCTCGCACCCGGGCTCACCGCCGACGAGTGGCTTTAGGAAAACAGCAAACGGTGGGCAGTATGCTTTTAATACAGTAAATATAGGAGAAATATGTCATAAGTCACTTAAATGTGCCAAATTTCCCGCTGCCAGCTGGTGGCGCTATGCCTATAACTGATTATTGGCATGTAGATGTGTTCAGGCCAGCACTATTATCAAACATATGAAGTTTGGTGCAGATTGATTTTGGTATGTTTGAGTTAGTATATATGATATAATTTGCTGCCAACAGGTGGCGCTATGATAATATCTGAATATTGGCCTTTAGGGGTCTTCAGGCCAGGACTCTTACCAAACCTGTGAAGTTTGAGGCAGATCGGACATTTTATGGCTGAGTTATGACAACTTCTATATCCACGGCGAAACATCAAACTTTGTCAGGCCGCCACAGACACGCCCTTTAATGAAAACTCAAGATCTTCTCAATTTAACATCTCTAAGGCCTCTAGATCAGACTGACCAAATTTAATGTTGATATCATTAAATCTGTAGGAGGAGTTTGCTACAAGTCATTTCCTGTTACCAACAGGTGGCGCTGTGATTATAACAGAATATTGGCTTTCAGATGTTTTCAGGCCAGGACTTTAATCGAACATGTGAAGTTTGAGGCAAATCGGACATTTTATGGCTGAGTTATAACAAGTTTTATATCCATGGCGAGACCTCGAAATTTGTCAGGCCGCCACGGACACGCCCTTCAACGAAAACTCAAGATCTTCACAATTTAACATCACTAAAGCCTTTATATTAGACTGACCGATTTTGGTGTTGATCTGTATAAATCTCTAGAAGGAGTTTGTTGCAGAGTACAGCATGACACTTCCTGTTGCCAGCAGGTGGCGCTATGACTATAACTGAATATGGACATGTAGATGTAATCAGGTCAGGAGTGTTATCACACATGTGAAGTTTGGGGCAGACCGGACATTTTATGCCTGAGTTATAGCAACTTCCTTTTTCATGGCGAAACATCGAAATTTGCCAGGCCGCCACGGACACGCCCTCCAATGAAAACTCTAGATCTTCGCAATTTAACGTCACAAAGGGCTTTAGATTAGACTTACCAAATTTGGCGTTGATCCGTATAAATCTCTAGGAGGAGTTCGTTCAAGTATGACGCCTGAAAATGGCAAAAATGACACAAATTTTGCTGAGAAAATTAATAATAACCGACTTCCAGTTGGGTTTTGGATTTTATCCCAAGAGGCTTTTTTGTAGGTATTGGTGAGTTACATGTGTGTACCGATTTTCGTGCATGTACGTGAATCACAGCTGAAAGCGCACACCGCGGAACGTGTAAAGGTGGCGCTATCGAGCCATTTTGCCACACCCCATCTCTGAAACCCATATCAGACGTACATTTTCGCCAGGTTTGATGTGTGTGCAAAGTTTCATGAGTTTTCGGGTATGTTTAGGCCCTCAAAAATGCGATTCATTCCGGATAAGAATAATAATATTAAAGCTGCGAGCAGCGATGAACGGGCCCTCGCACCCGGGCTCACCGCCGTTCGGTGGCTTCAGGAAATCAGCAAACGGTGGGCAGTATGCTTTTAATACAGTAAATATAGAAAAAAATCTGTCATAAGTCATTTAAATGTGCCAAACTTGCTGCTGAAAGATGGTGGCGCTATGCCTGTAACTAATTATTGGCATGTAGATGTGTTCAGGCCATCACTATTATCAAACATATGAAGTTTGGTGCAGATTGACCTTGGTATGTTTGAGTTAGTGAAATATATGATATATCCTGCTGCCAACAAGTGGCGCTATGATAATATCTGAATATTGGTCTTTAGGTGTCTTCAGGCCAGGACTCTTACAAAACCTGTGAATTTTGTGGCAGATCAGACATTTTATGGCTAAGTTATAACAACTCAATGAAAACTCAAGATCTTCACAATTTAACATCTCTAAGGCCTCAAGATCAGACTGACCAAATATAATGTTGATTTAATTAAATGCAATCAATGCAAGGACTTCAGATAATGCCAACTGTGAACCAATATGCTAAATTTCCCTATACTCTGATGATGATGATAAGAACATGATTCATGATGATAACAAAATGTTATTATTGCTTGCTTTACGTCCACCACTTCTGCTTAAATGTCATCGTTACCT
>NC_133373.1:19475079-19547396 GCF_049309525.1 Garra rufa
TATTCTCTCCTGTCCCAGACAATTTGCATGTGCTGTTGTGCTAATGCTAGTTGTTGTTTTGACATAGTGTACAACTTGGACAGAAGTTATTTGGTTTAGTCCAAGCTTTTTGTTTAAAACTTAACCCCCTAGCAATTGTGAAACTGAGGAGCAGTAGGGAGGTGGATGCCATTTTCTTTTTGTCCATGTTTTCTCCTGTTTTTGGCTAGAAAGGGAGTAAGGTAAGACTTTTGTTGTTTATTTTAAATTTTGTTTTGTAAAGCTTAGAAAGTACTTATCCCTTAAATTAGGCCTCTTATGTTTGTTGTTTTGGCCTGGTCCCCTCCTGAAGCTATTTTTGCTCCCCCTCTTTGTACCTTTTTTTTTTTGCATTTGTCCAAATAAAACAAATATTATTGAGTGTTAACAAATACTGTGTGATTCTTGTAGAGCGTTGGAACAGGAGAAAAGAGTTCTTGCTGACCCATTAAAAGTTCTTTTGAGCTTTCACCATTAATTTTTTTTTTTTTAGTTACTACCTCCCTGACCCTAGATAGGGGAGGTATGTAACACAGCGCTTCTGCGAACGGAGGAAAACATTATACAGCTATATATAAAATAAAGTTATTTTCTAAATAAATGATGAATTAACAAAACGAAAGAAAAAAATGTGAAACAATTAGCAGCCTATATCAACCTATGCAGAATTTAGTTTCATTTTTCTGATGCGCTCTTGAGGCATCCTGTTTGTTTCCTTTTTACAAAAGCACACAGTTTGTTTTTATTGTGAATGTGCATTAATAAAATACATATTTAGAATAGTTTGGAACAATGTCTTACTCTTATATGACCACAAACGAAGGAGTAGGCTATTGTAAGTTGTTTCCACTTTTACAGGGGAGAATAAAAAACAAATGATCGTGTCGGCGCCTCCTGCGCGCAGTTAAGCATTACTAACTTGACAACGCAGCTTCATTGTCATAATAAAATACAGTCAGCCAAACATATTGAAAAACTATTTATATAAATAGTAAATAAATAAATAGAATAAATAAATGCTATTTTCCCCCTTTTATTTCAGAACAAACCCTTTAAATTTAATGGAACAATACTCATAACACAAGAACAAAAATATAAAAAGCTAACAAGCCAACAAGTTAATTTAAAATGTTGTACTTATCATTCCAATATCCACGTAAAACAAGATCTTCAGAACAAAATGAATAAATTTTAACTTGCAACGTAGCAAAGCCCCTTTTCTCTACAAAAAAGTGTTCATCCACACAGATTTTTGCGACATTTGAAGTATGGATTTAGAATTTATGCGCTAAAGTTAAATGGAAAAAGATTATGTCGACACATGAGAAATTTTATCGATAAGACATTTCCATCAGCTATATCGGTAAAAACTTCCGAAGCGCTAAATTTTTTTGTTTTGTTTTTTTCATCCAGGTTAAAAAAAAAAAAAAAAAAAAGATTTAGTATTATATTAAAAGGGGGGCGGGCCGGTATATATATATATATATATATAGTGTGACGAGCGTCCCGGCCGATCATCAGCGTCGCCCTGGAAACAAACAAGCCACAGCTGCACGTCCTCATCACGCCCCGATCGGCTTCAGCTGCGGCTCATCAACTGGCGTGCTTATAAGCACACACGACACAAGAGTTGGAGGAGAACCCTCTCGCTGAGAAAGTGAAACTAATGCTTCTCTCTATTTCCTCACAGACAACAGCTGAAGCCGATCTCTCCCCCACGAGCACTCTGACACGGACTTCACTGGCACGAGGAACAGAAGCACACCACTCACCGGAGCACATAGCTGTATTGTCTGCTTTTCACCGTTCACTCTGGTTAATAAACCCACCATCCGGGGCTTTTGATTTGAGCTCTCCTTGTGTGATTCTTCACCCCGTGACTATATATAATATATATATATATATATATATATATATATATATATATATATATATATATGCAAATGTATATCGGAAATGGGTTTAAAAATCGTGTCACCGTTATTGAAAAAAATCCTATCGCGATATATACTGGTATCGAATTATTGTCCAGCCCTAGGTTGAATTTGAAGCAAGCAGTGGCAAAGTAAAAACCAAAGATTATCAGTGATCTGAAAGCTTTATCAGGGGAGGAATGGCCCAAGATTGCAGCAGAAAGGTGACAGAAGCATCTAAGCACTTACAAGCAGTGTTTTTTGGTGGTTTTAAAGAATAAAAGATTCTACACCAAATTTACTTTCAGGGGTTGAATAATTTTGAACATAAATGTTTAGAGCCAATTCGATTTTTTTCATTATTCATCAACTTACGTTCTCAGAATTACTCAAAAGTGTATTAATAAACTTTCTTTAATAGTTTACTGATGCCTTTGTTGAATTGTTTTCACAAAATGTTGTTCTCTGCAGCAAAATGTCTTGCAGGTCAGGGGGGGTTGAATAATTTTGATTGCAACTGTAAAGGTAGATGCACTTTAGATAGTCTTTATTAAATCCACAAGGGTAACTTCACAACAGAAAGTAAGCAGGACAACAAACAGTAAACTGAACACAACTTAAATAGTTTATCTAATGAGGGACAGACAGGTAAGTGTCACACCCCCGGACTTTCTTGTTGGTTTCTCCCATTCTCCCCCGCTGTTCTGAGTGTTTTTGGTTTCGCCGTCATTGTCTGCACCTGTGGTTGTAATTAGTCTGTCTATTTAAGGTGTGTGTTTTCCCCTGTACTCTTGTTGGTCTTTGATGTTATATGGATGTCTTACCCTGCTGTTCCTGTGTCTGCTTGTATTCCGTTGGATTTATTAAATATTCGTCTTTTACTACGTCGTTGTTCGTGTGTTCCTGCCTACATCGTGACAGTAAGGGTTATTAACTGACTACCGCTCTCCTTTTTCTCTCGCGAACCGTTTCGCTTTTATTCCACAACCACGATTTGCAACAAGTTAACATTCAGTTAGCCGATTAGCTTGCGAATCACGATTCCTTTTACGTCCTATTCACTCCGTTGTTCCTCCTCACATCCCTCTCTTCAAGAGTTCATCATAACAACAGTGGTAAGTTGGAACCATTCTACAAAAACGGTGAGTAATGGCTTCTTCTCTTGCTATTGTTGTCTGCACCACCTGCCACATGTATAGCTTATCTATCTCTGTCGGCAGTGAGCCTTATACATGTGATAATTGCAAGGAAATAGCTAGGCTGACAGAGAAGATTTCAGAACTAGAGACACACATCCAAACTTTAATGGAGGATAATAAGAATGTGAGGGACTTAGATACGGCTTTAGATGTGACTAGTTCAGGGAGACATGCAAATTGTTCGGTTCCGGTAGTTACAGCGCCCGTGCAGCAGGGCAACTGGGTGACTGTGAGACGACATAGTCGCGGGTCAAAACACCGCTCTTCCGTTCCGATCAGAACATCAAACAGGTTCTCCCCACTCAGTGACGCACCCACTGAGAAACCTGATGAAAGTGCTCTAGTAATTGGCGATTCTATTGTACTGAACGTGAAAATAGAGACTACAGCCACCATAGTCCAGTGTTTACCGGGAGCCAGAGCGCCTGACATCTTGGCAAATTTAAAAGTGCTGGCTAATGCTAAACGTAAATTCAGTAAGATTGTTATTCACGTCGGCACTGATGTTCGACTTCGCAAGTCGGAGATCACTAAAAATAATGTTAAAAAGGTGTGTGAACTTGCAAGTACGATGTCAGACACTGTAATATGCTCTGGTCCCCTCCCTGCTTACCGTGGTGACGAGATACACAGTAGATTGTCATCATTAAACGGTTGGATGTCACAGTGGTGCCCGCGAAATAACATAGGTTTCATAGACAATTGGACGAGTTTCTGGGGCAGACCCGACCTGTTGAAAAGAGATGGTCTTCATCCCTCCGGATGTGGAGCATCTCTCCTATCTAGAAATATGGCACATAGTCTTAGCGTTTGCACTTGACTATCTGGGGCCCAGGTCAGGAAGCAGACAGACTGGCTAAACCGACCGTCTGCTAGCCGCCTCACGTCACAGAAATCAGTTAATTCTCAGCACATAGAGACCCTTTCACCTAGATATCACACTATAGAGACTGTGTCTGTTCCCCGAGCTAGAAAATACAATAAACGCCCAAAGCAATGTAAGAGTAACAATTTAATTGATGTTCAACAAATAAAAAATGTATATAATACTGAGAAACAAATGATAAAGCTTGGCTTATTAAATATCAGGTCACTTTCTACGAAAGCACTTTTTGTAAATGATGTGATCACTGATCATAAACTAGATGTGCTCTGTTTGACAGAAACCTGGCTAAAACCAGATGATTACATTATTTTAAATGAGGCAACCCCCCAAAATTACTGTTATAAACATGTGCCACATATAAAAGGGGGGAGGTGTTTGCACAATTTATAGCAATATGTTCAGTGTTTCTCAGAGAACGGGCTTTAAGTATAACTCGTTTGAAGTAATGGTGCTCCATATAACATTATCCAAAGAATCAAGTATTAATGATAAATCTCCTGTGACGTTTTTACTGGCTACTGTATACAGGCCACCAGGGCACCATACAGACTTTATTAAAGAATTTGCTGATTTTCTATCCGAATTAGTGTTGGCCGCAGATAAAGTCTTAATAGTGGGTGATTTTAACATCCATGTTGATAATGAAAAAGATGCATTGGGATCAGCATTTATAGATATTCTGAACTCAATTGGGGTTAGACAACACGTTTCAGGACCTACTCATTGCCGAAATCATACTTTAGATTTAATATTGTCACACGGAATTGATGTTAATGGCGTTGAAATTCTGCATCAAAGTGATGATATCTCAGATCATTATCTAGTCTCGTGTATACTCCAGATAACTAAAACTGTAAAACTAACTCCTCGCTATAAGTACGGTAGAACCGTTACTTCTACCACAAGAGATTGCTTTGTAAGTAACCTTCCTGATTTATCTGAATTTCTCAGCATATCCGATAGCTCAGGAAAACTTGATGATGCAACAGAAACTATTGACTCTCTTTTTTCTAGCACTTTAGATATAGTTGCTCCTCTGCGGTTAAGAAAAATTCAGGAAAACAGTCCAACGCCGTGGTATACTGAACACACTCGTGAAAAATGGAACGCAGCTGGAAGAAAACAAAACTAGAGGTTTTCCGTACAGCCTGGCGTGAATGTAACATATCCTATAGAAAAGCATTAAAAACTGCTAGATCAGATTATTTTTCATCTTTCTTAAAAGAAAACAAACATAACCCTAGGTATTTATTCAATACAGTGGCTAAATTAACGAAGAATAAAGCACCAACAGGTGCTGAATTTTCCCAACAGCACAGCAGTAATGACTTCATGAACTATTTTACTACCAAGATAGATACTATTAGAGATAAAATTGTAACTATGCAGCCATCCGCTACAGTATCGCATCAGATATGCTATAAATCTCCAGAGGAAAAATTCCATGCATTTTCAACTATAGGAGAGGAAGAGTTGTACAAACTTATTAAATCATCGAAACCGACAACATGTATATTAAACCCTATTCCATCTAAGCTACTAAAAGAGGTGCTTCAAGAAGTCATAGATCCTCTTCTGAATATTATTAATTCGTCACTATCGTTAGGATATGTCCCCAAAACTTTCAAACTGGCTGTTATTAAGCCTCTAATTAAAAAAAACTCAACTTGATCCCTTTTCTATCAAAGATAATAGAAAAGGTAGTGTCCTCACAATTGTGTTCTTTCTTAGAGAAAAATGGTATCTGTGAGGATTTCCAGTCAGGTTTTAGACCATATCATAGCACTGAGACTGCTCTTATTAGAGTTACAAATGATCTTCTCCTGTCATCTGATCGTGGATGCATCTCTCTATTAGTACTACTGGATCTTAGTGCTGCGTTTGATACTATTGACCACAATATTCTTTTAAATAGACTTGAAAATTATGTTGGCATTAGTGGTACTGCACTGGCTTGGTTCGAATCGTACTTATCTGACCGCCATCAATTCGTAGCAGTGAATGACGAGGTATCATATCAATCACAAGTGCAGTATGGAGTACCTCAAGGCTCAGTACTAGGGCCAATACTTTTTACATTTTATATGTTACCCTTGGGAGATATCATCAGGAAATATGGTGTTAGATTTCACTGTTATGCTGATGATACGCAGCTCTATATTTCTTCACGGCCCGGCGAAACATACCAATTTGAAAAACTAACAGAATGCATAGTTGAAATAAAAAAATTGGATGGCAAGAAATTTTTTGCTGCTAAATTCTGAAAAAACAGAGGTGTTAATTATTGGACCTAAAACCTCCACATGTAATAACCTAAAACACAGTCTATTACTCAATGACTGCTCTGTCAATTCGTCGTCATCAGTCAGGAACCTAGGTGTGCTATTCGATAGCAATCTTTCCTTCGAAAGCCACATTTCTAGCATTTGCAAAACCGCATTTTTTCATCTAAAAAATATATCGAAATTACGACCTATGCTCATGATGTCAAATGCAGAAACGTTAATCCATGCGTTCATGACCTCAAGGATAGATTATTGTAATGCTTTATTGGGTGGTTGCTCTGCACGCTTAATAAACAAACTCCAGCTGGTCCAAAATGCAGCAGCTAGAGTTCTTACTAGAACCAGAAAGTATGACCATATTAGCCCGGTTCTGTCAACACTGCACTGGCTCCCTATTAAACATCGTATAGATTTCAAAATCTTGTTAATAACTTATAAAGCCCTGAATGGTTTAGCTCCTCAGTACTTGAGCGAGCTCTTATCATATTATAGTCCCTCACGTCCGCTGCGTTCTCAAAATTCCGGCAATTTGATAGTACCTAGAATATCAAAATCAACTGCGGGCGGCAGATCATTTTCACATTTAGCGCCCAAACTCTGGAACAATCTACCTAACACTGTTCGGGAGGCAGACACACTCTGTCAGTTTAAATCTAGATTAAAGACCCATCTCTTTAACCTGGCCTACACTTAATACATTTCATAATCCAAATCCGTTAAAGGATTGTTAGGCTGCATTATTTAGGTCAACCGGAAACAGGGACACTTCCTATAACACCTGATGTACTCGTTGCATCAGAAGAAGAATGGCATCTATGGTAATATTGGTATCTTTCCTTCTTATTCCGAGGTCACCGTAGCCACCTGTATCCAGATCAGACGGTCACTGCAGTCTCCCGGATCTAGTCCGTGCCCATCAGCACCCAGAGATATCCTCTACAGCCCTGAATGTCAGCAGAGACCACATCAAAGACAGATCATCAGTGAAGACCTCATCACCTAGACGGCCATCGACGCAAGACAGCGAAAACCAGATGATTCCTTTCCAATCTGATTTTGTGGCAACTTGGAACTCTTGCATCTACATTGATATTAGTCTGTTTGTTTCTTATTCCCAGGTCACCATAGCCACCAGATCCAGTCCGTATCCAGATCAGATGGTCACTGCAGTCCCCCGGATCCAGTTCAAACCTAGACCAGATGGTGGATCAACACCTACAGCCAAATGACAGCGGATACCGTGTCAACTAGATGAGCCCCAGAGACAGATCATCAAGAAAGAACTCCTAAACGGCCACCGGCACAAGGCCATGGGAACCAGATGAGTCCTCCCCAATTTGACTTTGTTGCAATATGGAACTCTTGCATTATTATTGACATTTTATTTTATTATTTTAATACTGTAAGGTTGCTTTGACACAACTTGTATTGTAAAAAGCGCTGTATAAATAATCTTGACTTGACTTGACTTAAAGAACTAATGAGAACAGGAACAGAAGACAGGAGGAGCCAGGGCGGATCCGACAGAGGGAGGAGCCAGGCGGGACCCAAGCCATGATGGCGATCCACAGTGGAGCCAACGGAGGGAGGAGCCATGGTGGAGGAAGGGCTGCCGACTCCAGAGGGCTGACCAATGATGGCGGAGCAGGTGGACGATGACAGACCAGAAGGGGACCGAAGTGATGAGGAAGCTCGGCGGAGCTGGTGGACTGGACGGGTAGAGGGTTCAGGGATGGTGTGTGCTGCCCACACACACCACATTGCAACTCCTAACACTGGGAGCACAGCGGACAGGGGAACAACCTCTGGGGTCGAGACAGGACTGACAGACAATTCAGGGCAGACATTGAGTTCATAAATGGCCTCCTTGGCCATAACATGGCAGGCAGAGAAATCAAGGCCGACAGCTAGTTCAGGGCAGGCAGAGAGTTCAAACAAAGGTGGGAGAAGAACAGGCATGTCTGCATATATATCTACTGAGCTCAGCTCACCCTCAGGTGCAGTGGCTGGAGTTTTGTCGCTCCATTAGGCGATGGCTCGTTGGCTGCCGCGGGTGATGGCTCTCTGTCAGCGGTGGGCATTGATAAACTCTGCAAAGCTCCCTCGAGGCCCCTCCCTGGACACTTGCTCACGTGTGGCATGCTGAGGCCAGTGCGTAGAAACATGCACAGGCAGTAGTCCGGAAAGGTAGTTGGATCAGCGAAACCCTGGAATTCCTCCAAATGCGCCTTGAAGGAGCAGTCCCCCTGCTCCAGGCATAACAGTTTGACGCCGGCAAAGAAAAAAATTCAAAATACAACAGGGCTGTTGAATGCTTGAATCTGAATGGCGGACGAACGTTATAATGGTGTGTGAACGTAGTTCCAGGCAGCACTTTACCGCATTACATGTATATATCACTTCGCCACACAATTTCAGTTCTTTCAGCTCACAATCGTGATAATTATATTCAGTTTTTCTCAAGAAATTCTAATAACTATACAGTTCTTCAGTAAAGTGTTAACACCATTTGAAACCCTGTGTCTATCATTCATCAGTAGGAAACTAACTAGCCGGGGAAAATGAGGACAAAAACTAGGACAACCAAACTAGCCCACTGACCAATGCAGAGACGGAGAGACAAGAAAGCTTGGTGGAGCCAGAGGCACAACGACCCATGGTGGAGCTGAGGGACCGAGGATCCAAAGTGGAGCCAAACTGTTTGATGCACCAGGGTGGAGCAATGGTCTCAGACAATTAAGGCTAAGCTAACGGTGGGACCAACAGCAACAAAGAAGACACAACACAGAAAGGGACCAGTGGTGAAGGAGGTTTGTGGGTGGGAAATTACTTCTTTTTCCCATTTCTCAGTAGCCAGTTCCACTCTCTGGCATGGATGTAAGGGGCTGGCTCACAAACCTGGTCAGGCATGGCTACTGTGTCAGGCTTTGGGACAAACATGGCTTCTGACATTGTCTGTAAGCAATCAAAATCAACAAAAGACAATAACATGCAAGTGCTATTACAAATTATTTTTTGCTTTTTGTTAATTGTGTAATAAATAATTAGTGAAAGCAAATAGATAAAATACAAAAAGAACAAAACAAGCAGTAAGTAAATGAATAGAGTATAAGTCTAGAAGGGCAAGTTTTTAGAATTAGAATAGAGAGTGCTAGAGTTAGAGGGTCAAATAAAGATGGAAGAAATTAGTTTTTAGCCTATTCTTGAAGATGGCTAAGGACTCAACTGTTCAGGTTGAGTTGGGCAGGTCATTTCAAGTCTGAAGTAATGTATTTAGGTAAAGGGGTGCACGGCCAGTGGTGGTTTTGTAGGCAAACATTAATGCCTTAAATTTTATGAGAGCAGCTATTGGTAGCCAGTGCTAATTGATGAAGAGACGTGCATTCTTTTTGGCTCATTAAAAATTAATCTTGCAGCTGCATTCCGGAATAATTGTAAAGGCTTGGTAGAACTGGCCGGAAGACCTACCAAAAGAGCATTGCAATAGTCCAGCCTGGACAATACAAGGGCTTGAAGCATTGTGAAGTTGTGAAGCATGTTCCGAAAGAAAGAGCCTGATCTTCCTGATGTTGAATAAAGCTAATCTGCTGCAATGAAAGGATGTGAAACAGTTGGATCCATTTGCAAGCTTTATTTAAATGAAGAATAGACGTGGTCGAAAACAGGCAAGAGATTGAGCAACAGCGTACAGATATATCAGAGGCAAGACACAAGAGTAATCCAGACAGGCAGGGGTCGATAACAGCGGCAAACGTAATCCAGAGGGGCTAGGCAAAAGAGTAATCCACAAGGTAAGAGATCAGAAACCGGACAGGAAATCAAACATGGAAAAACAAGACAAGAAAACACGGGAAACGCTTTGTAAGGCTGCTATGCAAACACCAATACTCGGCAGTGGGTGACTGTGGTGACCTGGTATTTATACAGTGCTGACTGGATGTGGGTGAAAAGTGCTAAGCGTACAATGGCACATGGGAAATAAAGTCCCAAGTGACAGTCAGTGTGATGAGTGGGCGACCTCCAGTGATGAGAGGATGGAAGGACAAGGGCAGCGTTCATAACATCTGCAGGATCGGGCAGTTTTAGCAATATGGTCTGAGAAAAAAGTTGATCATCAATCACAACTTCAAGGTTTCTGTTTGTTGTTTTTTTTTGAAGGAATTATTTTGGATGTTCTGAACTGGATGGTGAAATTGTGATGAAACGATGGGTTTGATGGAACCACAAGTAGTTGAGTTGAGTTCATCCAGCAAGAAATGTCAGTTAGACAAGCTGAGATCCGGGCAGCTATTGTTGGATAATGAGGATGGAAAGAGAGGTACAATTGAGTGTCAACTCTATCTTTTACCAGGTTAAATGTTGATTATTAGTAACTCAAACCCCTACTTAATCATAGGTCACACGCATTTGCCATGTTAGTAGATTTTTTTTTTAGCACTAAGTGCTTTTTATTTGTGTTTATAGTTCTGCCCTGAATAGATTGTGGGCAATATTACCCAAAAGTGTACAAGGATTCACACTTCAAAAATCTCCCTGAAATAGTAGACAACCAAACACAGGAACTAGCTACCTGATCTACCATGCATGTGGGAACTTTTTCACAAGATGCAAAATATGTACCAATAAGTAAATATCACCCCATTTTCAACAGAGATTAACACTAGAGGCAGTAAAACAGTGAGCACTTGTAATCGTTTTTGTACACGTTTCGATCTGGTTCTTTGTTCAATATCTTATCATCTCATCTCATCTGATCATGAGAACGGTGAGGAATATGCCCAGAACTGCATGGGAGGATCTTGTCAATGATCTCAAGGCAGCCAGGACCATAGTCACCAAGAAAACAATTGGAAACACACTACGCCGTGAAGGGCTAAAAACCTGCAGCTCCCGTAAGGTCGCCTTGCTCAAGAAAAAAAACATTTTCAGGCTGAAGTTTGCCAATGAACATCTGAATAATTCAGAGGAGAACTGGGTGAAAGTGTTGTGGTCAGATTAGACCAAAATCGAGCTCTTTGGCATCAAGTTAATTTGCTTAAAGTCCAAAATATAGTGTTGTTTCATATACATGTCAAGAAGAATTGTTTTTAATATAACTTAGTAGCCTATTCCTTTATAGTTTGGCAGAGGTAGAAAGTAACTAATTACATTTACTTGCATAATTAAGTAGTTCCCCTTCGGGAACGTCGAGCTGCGTCAAACGCTTTGGGGAACGCCTCCAGCGTGACCACGCTCTGAATCATGTGTCTAATCCGTCCAATAGGAAAGCGCGTTGTGACGTCAAGGACGGGGTGACGTCATGAACCAGGAAACTATAAAGCACACGAGGTGAATGCAGTCGGCAGCTTCTGTCTTTCAGTCGCGCTCTATGTGAATGTGTTTGTCCCTCAGTGCTGTTTTTCAGAGCCAGTTTGCTCTACTTTTATTTGAGTACTGAGTGGATAGGAAAAGCAATAATGGGCGATCGCAAGAGTTTTAAGCGTTGTGTTCCTCCATGCCAAAGATATATCACGGCTGAGGACACACACTCGCTTTGTGTTTCTTGCTTGGGGGCGAAGCATGCCCAGTCAGCCTTTGAGGAGGCTGACTGCGTGCATTGTTTGCGGCTTCCTCTCCGCACGCTTCGCTCCCGGAGGGCTCTTTTCGAGGAAGGAGCCCTCGCCAGCGTTCCCCGCGGATCAGGTCCCGCTTCTGCTGAGGCAGAGCGGCGCCTGCATTCGTGGGGATCGCAGATGGATCTGGTATCGAGTTTGGAGATGGGTGAACCCCTTTCTTCATCCTCCTCTGCCAGATCCTTGCCCCTCTCTGGTGTGGAAGCCCGCACTGCGGCTTCTTCCCCCCAGGAGGAGCGCTCGACCCTCCGTCTATCTTCCTCTGAGGAGGAGGACATGGAGATGGTCGAGGAGGCTGGTTCTACGCCCTCTCAGCCTGTCGAGTACGAGGAGTTGGTGGAGGTGGTCACACGAGCCGTTGCCAAATTAAACATCGACTGGCCGGACGTTGTGACCGGAGTTCAGAGCAGTAAAAGATCAAAACTAGATGAAAGGTTTCTGCCCTCCAAATCTGTACCTCCACACCGGGGTTTACCGTTCTTCCCCGATCTCCATACTGAGGTATCGAGATCGTGCGGCTTTTTCCCCCCAGGAGGAGCGCTCGACTCTCCGTCTATCTTCCTCTGAGGAGGAATCGTCCCTAAAGGCCCCGGCACTCCCCAGCAAAGCACTCAGGTTTACATCATCTTTGCTGGGGAAAGGGTACTCGGCGGCAGGTCAGGCCGGAGCTTGTCTACACACCATGGCAGTGATCCAAGCATATCAGGCCGACCTGCTGAAGGAGCTCGATGAGGGCGAGGACGGGGCAGCAGTCGATGTGAGTGAGCTCCGTCGTACTGCTGACCTCGCTCTGCGAGCTACCAAGGAGACCGCCCGTGCCATTGGGCGGTCTATGGCAGCTATGGTGGCCGCAGAGAGACATCTCTGGTTGACCCTGTCAAATATGAAAGACCGAGACAGGGCCTATCTGTTAGATGCCCCGCTTGTGCCTACTGGCCTGTTCGGCGACGCAGTGTCATCTGTCGTCGACAGGTTTCAGCAGTCACGGCAACAGGCGGCGGCATTCCAGAGATTTCTTCCTCGCCGCTCGGGCTCCGGGGCTGCTGGACGGGAGCAGCCACATCCGAGTTCCCGCTCCTCGTACCGCGATGAACAGAAGCGGAGAGTCGCTATGCGGGCTCCTCCCCAAAGAGATCAAAGAGAGACCCGTAGGCGCTCCAAGTCGGGGGCTTCTAAGCCTAAGGTCGACCTGAGGGCCGTCCTTCAGGCGAAGAAGTCCTCGACGAAGAAGCCCTGACGCCAGTGGCCTAGGGCTCATGAGGGCAGGCCCCCCTGGGGAAAAGTACATCCCCCAGTGCCTTCGAGAGACCGGTCTGCTAACCCTGCCACCTTTGGTGCTTCAGGGCGCAGCGGTCCCTCAAGAGCCCCTCTCTTTACATCCGCCCGTTTGCACCACGGTGCAGAGGGGCTCATCATCTCTAAGACCACCAGAGGTCAGCCTCGAGAGGCTGATTCCCTTAGTAGAACATTTAGCAGCGTGGAAACTTCTGCCAAATGTGTCTCAATGGGTCCTGCGAACTGTAGAAAAAGGCTATAAAATCCAATTTGGCGCTCGTCCGCCACCCTTTCAAGGGGTTCTAGCCACTACGGTGGCCCCTCAGCAGGCTCTGGTCTTGGAACAAGAAGTAGAGACTCTTTTGAAGAAGGGGGCCATCGAGGTGGTCCCTCCCTGTCTCAGAGAGTCCGGGTTCTACAGTCGCTACTTCATTGTTCCAAAGAAGGATGGAGGTCTGCGTCCTATTTTAGACCTCAGGCTGCTCAATCGCGCAGTGCTGAGACTCAAGTTCAGAATGCTTACTTTCAAGCAGGTTGTATCTCAAATCAGGTCCGAGGACTGGTTTGTCACAATAGATCTCAAGGACGCTTACTTTCACATCTCCATCCTTCCTCAACACAGGAAGTTCCTCAGGTTCGCTTTTGGGGGCAAAGCTTACCAGTACAGGGTTTTTCCTTTCGGCCTAGCACTCTCACCCCGAACTTTTACCAAATGTGTGGATGCGGCGCTGGCTCCTCTGCGACTCCAGGGCATCCGCATATTGAATTACATGGACGACTGGCTTATACTGGCACAGTCAAGAGAAATGGCGGTCCGACATCGAGATGTCGTTCTAGCCCACATACAAGTTCTGGGGTTAAGACTAAACTCCAACAAAAGTGTTCTTTCTCCGTCTCAGAGAACCACTTATCTAGGAGTAGTTTGGGATTCGACCACGATGCGGGCACATATGTCCCCCGCACGGATAGAGTCAATTCTCAAGGCGGTCAAGAGAGTCAAATTAGGCCACTTACTCACTGTAAAGCAGTTTCAGGTTCTGCTAGGCCTCATGGCAGCTGCGTCCAACGTGATACCTCTTGGCCTGCTGTACATGAGACCTTTACAGTGGTGGCTCAGGACCAAAGGGTTTTCCCCGAGGGGCAACCCTTTTTGTATGATCAAGGTCACGCGGTGCTGCCTTCGTGCCTTAGACATATGGAAGAAGCCTTGGTTCCTGTCTCAGGGCCCGGTGTTAGGAGCTCCATGTCATCGTCTAAAATTAACTACAGATGCCTCCCTCACCGGTTGGGGAGCGGTCATGAGTGGCCGCTCAGCCCAAGGTCTGTGGAGCGGACGCCAACTTTTGTGGCACATCAACTGCCTGGAAATGCAGGCCGTGTTTCTAGCTTTGAAACACTTTCTCCCAGACCTCAGAAATCACCATGTTTTGGTCCGCACCGACAACACATCGGTGGTCGCCTACATCAAAGGAGGTCTGCGGTCGCGCCCCTTGAACAAGCTGGCACACCAGATCCTTGTGTGGTCCCAGGGAAAACTCCTCTCACTAAGAGCAGTTTATATTCCTGGACATCTCAATGTGGGAGCAGACGTCCTGTCGAGGCAGGGGCTGAGGCCCGGGGAATGGAGACTTCACCCAGAGGTGGTGGAAGTCATTTGGAGCAAGTTTGGGAAAGCCCAAGTGGATCTTTTTGCGAGCCAGGAGACAACACATTGTCCCCTTTGGTTCTCTCTGAGTCATCCAGCTCCCCTGGGACTGGATGCTATGGTACAGACGTGGCCGAGGCTTCGTCTGTACGCCTTTCCCCCGATCGCTCTGCTCCCAGGAGTTCTGGAAAGAGTACGCCGGAATGGAATCCGCCTACTACTAGTGGCTCCATTCTGGCCCGGCCGAGCATGGTTCTCGGACCTAGTTTCTCTCCTAGACGGCCCTCCTTGGGAAATTCCCGTCAGGAGGGGTCTTCTCTCACAGGCGGGGACTGTGACTCTCCACCCCCGCCCGGAGTTGTGGAAGCTGTGGGTGTGGCCCCTGAGGGGGCACATCTTTTAGCTTCAGGTCTCTCAACCGAGGTTGTTGGGACCACACTCCAATCCAGAGCTCCCTCGATGAGGAAGATATACACTGGGAAGTGGAATGTGTTTGTTCTCTGGTGCAATCAACACCACATTAACCCAGTTCACTGCCCGCTCGCTGCACGCTCAAGGGCTACGTGGCGGCCATAGATGCCTTCCATGCTCCCTTCGGCGCTACCTCCCTCGGGAGACTTCCCCTGGTGTCACGCTTCCTCCGCGGTGCGCTGAGGCTGAGGCCCCCGATGCGCTCACGTGTCCCTACGTGGGACCTGGCCGTGGTACTGGAGGCTCTCGCTAATCCTCCTTTCGAGCCTATCGAAGATATCTCGGACAAACTGTTGTCCTTTAAAACTGCCTTTCTGTTGGCAGTTTCTATTTCCTCTCTAAAGAGAGTTGGTGATCTTCAGGCCCTCTCTGTGGCCCCTTCTTATCTGGACTTTGCACCTGGGATGGTCAAAGCATTTCTGCACCCCAAACCGGGCTACATGCCCAAGGTGCCCTCCGTTGTACCGCGGCCCGTAGTGCTCCAGGCCTTTTGTCCTCCTCCTTTCTTGGAACCAGGACAACAGAAGCTAAACTGTATGTGTCCAGTTCGAGCGCTGGACACATACGTCCACAGAGCTGCCCTGTGGAGGAAGACGGACCAATTCTTTGTGTGTTTCGGTCCTCACAATAGAGGTCTTCCAGCTTCTAAGCAAACCCTAACTCGGTGGATTTCGGATGCCATTTCTCTTTCGTACAAGTCCTCTGGTCTTCCCTCTCCCTTGGAAGCCAAGGCTCACTCTACCCGCAAGGTTGCGGCTACGAAGGCTTTCCTGGCAGGGGTTTCCCTGCAGGACATATGTAACGCTGCGGGATTGTCCACGCCACTTACATTTGTGAGGTTCTACGAGTTAGACCTCCCTCATATTACCAGCAGTAATTACCCCGGGCTACTTTCGCCCTTATTTTTCAGTGAGCTAATGCTCCTTTCTATCCTGCTTCATCAGCAGTAATTACTCCGGGCTACTTTTGCCCTTGGGCTAAGGCCCTTATCTACTCTGCCTATTGGGCAGCACTTCTCGGGCTACTTTCGCCCTTATTTATCAGTGAGCTAAGGCTCGTTTCTTCCTGCTTTTCAGCAGTAATTACTCCGGGCTACTTTCGCCCTTATTTATCAGTGAGCTGAGGCTCCTTTCTATCCTGCTTCATCAGCAGTATTTATGCTGGGCTACTTTCGCCCTTGGGCTAAGGCCCTTATCTACTCTGCCTATTGGGCAGCACCTCTCGGGCTACTTTCGCCTCTCTCTCCTGCCTTTCGGCAGCCATTATTGGGCATGCATGCCCCTTTTTCCTGCTTCACATATAGCAGGTCTTTGAAATTCTGGTGGCGTGGGTATATCGTTCCCAAAGCGTTTGATGCAGCTCGACGTTCCCGAAGGGGAATGCCTCGGGTTTCGTATGAAACCCTAGTTCCTCGAGGGAACGAGACGCTGCGTCGCCTTCCACAATTTCGGCATCCCTGCAGCGCTCCTGGTGGCAGAAGCTGCCGACTGCATTCACCGCGTGTGCTTTATAGTTTCCTGGTTCATGACGTCACCCCGTCCGTGACGTCACAACACGCTTTCCTATTGGACAGATTAGACACATGATTCAGAGCGTGGTCACGCTGGAGGCGTTCCCCAAAGCGTTTGACGCAGCGTCTCGTTCCCTCAAGGAACTAGGGTTTCATACGAAACCCGAGGCGTTTTTTGTCAAATTCATTTTTAAAAACTGTAATTTTACTTTTACTTAAGTAGATTTTGTTTGAAGTATTGTACTTGGCTACATTTTAAAACACATTAATTAATGAGTTGAAAAATTGCACCCTCAAAATTACTGCAGTAAATAATGGGCAGTAACAAACGCACTAAAATCACAAGGAAGATGGATATGGACAAAACAGGTAGTGTAGACCTAACTGAAAATGAAACCCTTTCATATTCTGCTGAAGTTGAACTTGAAGTAAATGAGGTAACCCCTGGCCATATTTAAGCTCTATCATGCAGTGTAAGCTGTATCTACCTAGGGCTACCAAACCAGCAGCTTATAAAATCTCGACATCAAACCTTCACAAGCATGTAAAGGTAAGCTAAATACTTGCATTGATGCATTGGCAGTTAAAATTAAGCTTTAACACTTTAACAAGAGGTTTTGCACAAATTAGACAAAAATATAGTGGTGCAGTGTGCAATATAAATCGTCTGCGATAATATCGTAATTGTTGTAACAAAGTGTAATTTGACATTATCGAGTTATCAGATATTGTGCTGTGAAGTCTACTAGATTAGATTAGTATGCATGCTCCTTTTGAGAGCGTTCTTTCACTGCGTGATTTAGTTTGTTAAAATGATCACGAAATGTAAGATATAGGGACAGAAAATTTCATGTAGTTAATATCACATAAAGAGTGCCATTTTTTTCTCAAAAAATCTGCACGATTACATATAGTTTTTTTTTTTTTACAACAGTTCAATAAACAAGAAGTTAACGTTAATTAAGAAATTATGTTTTTGACATTTTGATATTGCCTGCTTTTGCTCTATTTTGACAAAAAAAATATATATATATATATATATATATATATTTCAAACATAGACACCACAGCACAGTTTTGCATCTCTGAGCAACATTTCATTTCTGAATGAATCAACTGTTTAAATGATTGGGTTCAATCGCAATGACTTACTTATTAACAGTGACTTATGCCACCTACTGGTGGTTCTAATTTCACATTTAAACTATCTTTTATATATATATATATATATATATATATATATATATATAATTCAATTATGAGTATTCAATGATTTATGTCTTATATTTCAAAACATTCTTTATGCATTTGTAACTGCAGGTTAAATGCATTAAATGTCCTGCATTAAACTGTGTAAATACATCGAAATGCCACTTAAGATGAAGCTTCTGCATTTCCTCTGCATTGCAAAGATGAATTTTGTTGATAATGATTTAATTTGCGTCGAGGAAAATGGATGGATATTTCAGCGAGATAATGACCCAAAACACACAGCCAAGGCAACTAGGTGGTGGCTCAAGAAAACGCACATTAAGGACCTGGAGTGGCCTAGCCAGTCTCCAACCCTTAATCCCATAGAAAATCTTTAGAGGGAGCTGATGGTTTGAGCTGCCAAACGTCAGCCTCAACACCTTAATGACTTGAAGAGGATCTGCATATAGGAGTGGGACAAAATCCCATCTGAGATGTGTGCAAACCTGGTGGCCAACTACAATAAACATCTGACCTCTGTGATTGCCAGTAAGGGTTTTGCCACCAAGTACAAGTCATGTTTTGTGAAGGGGTCAAATACTCATTTCACTCATTAAAATGCAAATCAACTTTTTTGTTGTTATTCTCTCTTTCACTGTTCAAATAAATTAAACATTAAAATTATAGACTGATAATTTTTTTGTCAGTGGACAAATGTACAAAATCAGCAGGGGATCAAATAATTTTTTCCCTCATTGTACATAACAAGCTTGTTTGGTAGCTCAGTCGGCACAGAATTAGATTTAAGATGCAGAATCCTTGAGTACAAATCCCCTAAAAACATAAGAGATAGAAAAACAAGCTAAAATGGCTTGCGATTGAATTTTTACAGTACATTCACTTTTGGTTATATTATCGGGTAGGTTTAGGTGTAGTGCAGATGGTTATTTTAAAACGTAACAATTCCGTAGCGTAGAATTTACAGTGTGAAACGGGAGATAGTCCTTCTTAGCGTATCATGGAA
Organism: Garra rufa; assembly: GCF_049309525.1. Lineage (NCBI taxonomy): Eukaryota > Metazoa > Chordata > Actinopteri > Cypriniformes > Cyprinidae > Garra > Garra rufa. The sequence continues at coordinate 19,494,109 of NC_133373.1, forward strand.
AAATGCTACAAACTCGCGTGGATGATGCAACATCAAGTGACGACGGAGCGTAAGCGGCATCTCGTGAGAATAAAGTTCCGGGTCAAACAGACAAACAGGAGGGAGAAAAAATAGTACACAGGGGAAAGCATAAACATAATAGACAACACCTTCTTATTGGCAACCGATAATATAAATAAATTTCCTCTGATGTGGCTATGCTACAACGTCACAGGAGATTAGAGATGTAGTGCCAGTTAATAACATTTCAAGCCAGAACTGCGGTAACGTCACAATTAGGGTTGTAACGGTATGAGATTTTCACAGTATGATAATCATCTCAGAAAATATCACGGTTTTGCGGTTTCGTGGTAAACGGTATTAAACTATCATTATTATTATAATTATCAGCTACAATGACCCTTAAATGAATAAAAAGAGATATGGTTTTTGGTTGAACATGGTTTATTGTAACAAACTTTTTTTTTTATGAAAATAAAAAAGTATGAGAAGTATGAGTCTACATTTTGGGGGGAAAACAAAATTAAAATAAAGCTGCGCATCTCCCATTTGAACAAAATAAGGAATAACTAATTTCTCTTTATATTAGACAAGAATGAACCAAACTGTCCTTCTTCTTTAACAGCATATATGGGAGAGAAACATGTGCAGGGTCATGTTTATCATAGCAGCATGCATTTCTTTGCTTTTTTCAGGTCAGGTTATGATGAAGAAATGTAAGCTTGTTGAGATTTTCAGGGCTCAATCTTGACCGCTGAGGTGAGAGAATGTGTCCACTTGTACTAAACATCCTCTCCGAAGGTACACTCGTAGCAGGGACACAAAGATACTTTCTGGCCACATTTGCCAGAAGAGGCATTTCGTCAGCATGCATTTTCCACCATGCAAGTGGGTTATTGTCCGCGCTGATGGTTGGAAGAGACTTGTACATCGTCATTTCAGACAGCACCTTATCCCTGACATTCTCATTTCCTGAGGTTGCCTTGTTCTGCCTAGATGAAGTGATTCGCTGTAACAAACCAGATAGACTTTTTTCTTTCTTTTTAGTGTTGGTAGTACTGCTGCTTCCCGGTTCTGCCCAATTTTCTTCTCTTTGTGCTTGAGGATGTTCTCTATCCAAAGAAACTGCTGTTGCAAGATTCACAGCTTCTTCCACACATGCCTTAACTGTGTCATCCAGGTTTTTACAGAAGCTTCCCTTAAATCTGGCATCCACAAAGCTGGAGATTTGTAGCACTCGTTCCACCTGCTCTGTGTATCTCCCTTGCAAATCTTCTCTCATTACTTGCTTCATCTGTCTGATGAGTAGATTGTCTTCAGCTTGCTCAGAGAGGATTTCACTGCCAATGTGCTCCAGTACCGGTGTGAGTGAGGACAGTGTGACCCGTTTCTCCGATGCCAGGGCATCAGTGAGGTCATAGAGTGGTCGAAGGAGCTGATTGACATTCTCAAGAGTGGCAATGTCATTATCTTTTGGCATGAAATGCCATGTACTCCTGTCACTAGCCAGGACTGCACAGACAGCCTGCTGTTGCTCCAGGAACCTGGAGATCATCTCATAAGTCGATCCCCACCTTGTTACCACGTCATGGATGAGGGCATGCTCAGGGAGTTCCAGGTCTGCCTGTTTTTTTTTAAATTCTCTCTTCCTTTTCCAACTCCGAGAAAATCCTTGAATCAAGTGTCTGCATGCCCTGACAGCAGATTCAACCCTTTGGATCTTCAAGGCTTTGCTAATGGCCAGATTTAAATTGTGACCAAAACAAGTGAGCCAAACACAAGGGAACTCTGCAAAGGCCTTTTTCATATTTGTTGCATTGTCTGTGGTAATTCCGCACAGACTTTCTTTTGAAATCTTCCATTCCTGAAGCATATTTTCAAACATCTCGGAGATGTTTTCTGAGGTGTGGTCTTCAGGAAAAAAATGAGACTCCAAACAGTGGCACTTAAGCTGCCAATCTGAAGAGAGGTAGTGGACTGTAAAACTTATGAATGGCTCCCCACCTCCGCTACTGCTGGTCCACAGGTCTGTGGTGGCTGAAATCCACACAGCTTCCTTCAGCTGTTCTTCAACACTGGCCCTTACCTCTTTGTACATGCGAGGGATTTCATTGGTGGAGAAGTATGTTTTTGATGGGACCTTGTACATTGGGACTGCCTTCTTCATCAGGTGGAGAAAGCCAGGTTTTTCCACTACTCTAAAGGGCATCATGTCTTTAGCAATGAAATAAGCCACAGCATGATTTAGTTCTTTCGCTTGTTTGGATGTAGGATCTAACTTGATTCCTTTTGCAAGTGACTGTGTGACAGTTGGTTGAGCTGGATCAGGAAGCGTCTTTGCAATGGTAGTTTGACCCTAAAAAATTAACAGAATTATAAACATGATTAGCACGTAAAAAATGAGCATGTTACTACATATAACCACATAATTAACCAGGAACATGGATGTATAAGGAACTGAAATGTGGCTGTAACTTGGATGTGTTGTCTGATATAATTGGTCTGCATTCTATAATTAAATACAAAATATATAAAAAATATATAAATGCAATCAGATGAATTGTAACAACTTTTGTTTCTCTACACAAGAGAGGTTTACTAAATTAAAACATTGACAAAAAAAAAGCTATAAACAATAGTAATATATTTGAGTCATTATTTCTTCAGGCCAAATCAAACTTTTTTTTTTTGACAGGTTGTACGAAACACTAGTGGTGCAACGGATCACAAAACTCACAGTTCGGATCATATCACGGATTTGGAGTCACGGATCGGATCATTTTTCGGATCAGCAAAAAACAAACAAAAAAAAGTTTGTTTTTTAATAATTTCTGAATGCTAACTTTAAGTACTTCTAATCCACAGCAAAAACTACTAGCTGAACTAATAGTCAGTAACAAAACAAGAACAGTTACACAAATGACAAGTGTACATGAATGCAACAAAGTTACTAATAAAATCAATAACACTAGTATTCAGGTGCAGAAATTTAATATTTAATTGTAAAATAACTAGTGCTTCTCACTGCAGGTATTAATAGGATGCTGTCTCTTTAAGGCCTAATGCACGTACCTAATACTGGCACGCATCTTTCTCAGCTGTTTCTGTTCACTGAAGACATAACCGACTGTGTTTACCAGAATACCAAGACGGGTATTTAAACATAACTTTGTACGTAAGTTAAGAGAAGTTTTAAAGAGGAATCGATCTGTGAGTCACGCAGTTTGAATCGCGCGTCTCTCTCTGTCTGTCTCTCTCTGTGCGCGTGCTCGCGGTATGTGCGGTAAAAAAGAAAGAGCGCGCGTGTTCTCTTTTGCTGCATCAGTTTAAGTAGTTTGAATGGGTAAATTGGCAAGACAAAACATGTGCAAATTATACACTTTTACTCTATGATGGTTAAATTTAACTGTTAATCCGCGAACCACATGCGTACCGAACCGTGGGGTCCAGTCCGTACGGATCACGGATCATCTACGATCCGTTGCACCACTACTAAACACCTATGAGCTTCAGTTAGTGTATTTGATGATTATTATTTTAAATAAAATTATAAAATGATCATTCAGTGTTCTCTGAGAGTAGCTCTGAATATGTTCATGTTCACGTCTTCACATGGTGAGTGAGACAGCAGACGCTTTAAAAACCTTGAGCATCATGCGTAGCCTACTTCAGTGTGTACTAGATCTACTTGGCGAAACGGCGCCGCTCATTCATTCAGAGATACACAGAATATAATATTACAATATATAGCAGTCTTTTTGTGCTGTATATTCACAGACACGCACATCGTGATTTGATTTACTGCACAGCTATATTTTGATTTATTCATCCATCTATCTTATCAAATCGCACATTTTACGTGGCATCTGTATTATACTGTAATTGACTCCAATTACATGACTGGATTCCGGGATTCCCTCTGCATCACAGAAATAATACGGCAATAAGTTATAAATAGAACTTACCTTTATCTTCACGGAGGGATGGTGTTCGCGAATATGGGAGAACATGTTCGACGTATTTCCTCCTTTTGCGGCCACTCTTCGTCCACATTTCTTGCAAACTGGATATCCATCTTCAAGGACAACCCCGCGATCATTTTTCGGATACCCAAAATATTCCCATACTGCAGATTTAAAAATTTTTTTCGGCGGGAGATAGAGATTAGAATTTGCAGCCTCTGTCTCAAACATTTTCGCCGCTGTACAGGTATGGGTGGAGTCTAAGCAGTCAAGTGGAAAGAAGTTGCATATACACGGCAGCGCGGGTTAGATCTGGATTTTTTTTTTATTTTTTATTTTCCAAACCGGGGATAAGAAAATGTGCACAATATGATAATCGTACATATCAATATCGCAATAAACCGCCATACCGGTATACCGTTACAACCCTAGTCACAATGCAAAACATCTAACCTAAATTAGATTTAGGACCACATATGAAAGTGGTCCAAATCAGAAACAAAAAGATCAGATAGCATGTGTTCTCCTTCAGTCGTTTACTACGACGTTACATATGGGAACTCGCTAGAGAGACCTATCACCGCTGATCTAAAGAGAAAAGGCCAATGGGAATTGGCGAGTGAGATTTGCGCACTCACTCATTCAGATTTTTCTGCTTCAGAGCCTCGCCTCATACTGCTAGAAATCTACGAAAAACTTCAAAGAGAAACTACGCTCTCTATTCAGCTGTTGTTGCTGCTGCGTTGCTGTGTGGGAGGAGTCTCCACCGCGGCCACCACCACCAGCTGACTCCTGCGAGCCTTTTTAAAGGCTATTCGCGCTCCAGTGAGTGCACTTGTGTGCACAGTTGTGCCGCGGTCCTCCCTGGGCAAACCAGGTTATCTAAAAGAGCGAATTTCTACACGGTCGTTGAGAGATATTCCTTCGGATGTCTTTCCGACCGTGTGCTTCTGGGTGCGGTAGCTTCCTCACCTCCCTCGATGGCCACGATCACTGCCTTACGTGGGCTTAAAACACGCTGAGGCAGCGATTGTGAATGGTTCATGGTGACTTCCATGGTGACTTCTGTGTCACCACGTAGCCCCGTGGTGCTCCCTAAGCAGGCTGCTCCCCCGCCCAGCGGGCCTAGCGTCTCTTTTGGGACACCCGAGGAAGACAGGATGTCCATCGCTGCATCAGAAAGGGAGCGATCTGCAGAAGGAGGATGCCTCAGCTGGACAGCACCCCTCCGTGGTTGCTGCCCTGTCTGAGGTGGACGCCGAACTGTCTCAGTCTCGGAGCCTCCAATCGCCAGCGCGGGAACCAGGGAAGAAGGTAAGCACTGCCCCGTGCAGTCTGACTTTTCTCCAGAACTCTCTTTCTTCTGGGATCAGTCCCTTCCCCCCTCCGCATCCCCAACTATCTTGACGACTGGCTCCTTACTGCTCACTTGCGAGATCTGTTGTGGGAACACAGGGACCTGGTGCTTCAGTACCTCCGCCATCTGGGGCTTCGGGTCAATCAAGAGAAGAGCAAACTCTCCCCTGTGCAGAGGATCTCTTTTCTTAGCCTGGAGCTGGATTTGGTCAACATGACGGCTCAAGTCACTGCGTGCCGTTCATATCCCAGGAGAGCTCAAACGTGCAGCAGACTTGCTCTCACGACAGCTTACTCTTCCTGGTGAATGGCGACTCCATCCCCAGATGGTCCAGCTGATTTGGAGTCGATTCAGGGAAGCTCAGATAGATCTGTTTGCCTCCCAGGAGTCCTCCCACTGCCAGCTCTTTTACTCCCTCAACGAGGCCCCCCTCGGCAAGGATGCCCTGGCACACAGCTCGCCTCCAGGGCCCAAGTACGCCTTTCCCCCAGTGAGCCTCCTTGCACAGACCCTGTGCAAGATCACTCAGGTTGTGTTCTGTTTGGTTTTGTTCTAGTTTTACTTATTTGACCCAGTTTGGTTTTGTTAGAGTGTTTCCGGTATGCCATAATTCTCCTGTGTTCCTGCTGGTTCCACCCAGATCTGAATCCCCTGTGTGCTCCTGCCCAATCACCCTCTTCTGCCTCCTCTTCCAAAACCCATCCTTTTGGTTCTGCTTCTGATGGTTCCCTCCAGCTTCTTGGATCTTCCTCTACGTTTGTGTCTATTGCAATGCAGATGAGCCACAGACCTTCCAGTCTCTATCTCTGTCCTGGGATGTCAATTCTGATGATTCCCTCAGTCAGCATCCGCCTTGTCATTCCTCTCTCCAGCTCCACATCCACCTCCTGAGCCTTCTTTCTGTGTTCCATCATTTCATGCCGCTAGTTTACAACCTTAGTTTCATGGCCAGGAAAAAATATTTATGGCCGGTAAATTTTCTCAGATTTTTCTCAAAATGTTTTAGGCCCTGCTTGCAAATGTAGAAATTAGGACAAAAGTATTACAAAGGTAAAATAATATACCTGTGAAACAGCAAAATTCCAAATTCACCAGCAGTGTGAGTGTAATTTAGACTGATATCACAACTAAAAAGAGGTTTGAGTCCCCTTTAAACCTCAAAAACATGTCAATTCACTAGTTTTTTTTCTTCTTAGTTTAGTTTGCACACTGAACCTGTACTGGGGCTCTTAATTTTGAACCTTCAAAGTGCACTAGATGAATTTAACTATAAAATGTACAAAATTTTCTTCCAGGGGGCATGTCCCCGGACCCCCCTATATGACTGCTATGGGAATTCTCACTCCAAGCTGAACTCAAAAGTTGGCAGCCCTGGATAAACAGTTTCACTTCCCAAACTCGCACCAATGGTAGACTTTCGACTGATGTTGTCATGTTGACTGACCAAGTTGGTCTAACAAAAAACACAATGTCCTAATAGTATCTATAATTCACAGTATTGAAACTTCTTGATCTACCTGTGAATGCTTAAAATATCTAAATATTACACACACCATCTGTAAAAGAATACTCTTTTTTGTCCCGTTGTAACAATAATACATACATTTTCTTACATTTTTTAAAAAACTGTCCATCCATTTGTTGATGTCCATTTGTCTAACTCTGTCTTCAAATATATCAATCTGGAAAAAAAATGTATTTGTTTAATATATCTACACATGACAAACAATTATTTTATGAATTTACAATGTAAATATGCAAAAAGTAGGCATTCTTACAGCCGGTCTGAATCCCTGATTAATCAAAAAATTCACAAAGGGCATCAACTCTGCAGCAGTGTCCACAGAATATGTTATGAAAATGTCTCCTGAAAATCATGAAAATTATGTATGTTGTCAACGTTTATGGTGATCTGGAAATCTGTTTTTGAAGCATCACTCACTGCAGTCATCAGGAAGACTGATGTTTCTCCTCAGTGTTTGAGGGTGACCAACAGCAACTGGTTGGGAAGGCTGGACGCACACTTCTGAAATGAGCTCTCTCACAGGGGCTGTGCTCTGACGGGATGTGACTTGAGAGGGTCTCACAACTGCCGCTTGTCTAGAGATCAACCTCCAAAATGGAAGGAAAGCATTTATATATTTAGGGCAATTAAGTTCAGTGTCATAACACCTGTACTTAAGTATGCCAACACTAGCCAATAATGGATATGATAATCAATAAAAAATGTATATAAAAAGTATCATTATGCATATATAAAGCAAACTCGTATCTCAGAATTGTAAATAACATATGTTTTAAATATTGTTATTATTCTGCTTTGAGTTTCATATACTTGTCCATGTAAATTTGAAAACATAAATTATTATTTTATTTTTTTTCAGATTTCTTTGTGATGATGATCACAAGACCAGCAAAGTATGGGACATTTGAGGAACTAGTCAACCTACATATGCAAAAGTAAGCTTGTATGACTAAGCTTAATCATACAATTTAATTGCATTTTACACAATTTTGGGGCAGAGCTATGGTGTCAATTTAACACTTTATGTATTGCAATCACAGAACAAAAAAATAATACATGTGAATCATAAAACTGAAGACACTTGAAGAAAATGTTTACAAAAACATGAAAAAAAGCAAAATAATGCTCTAAAAAAATCTTGAAGTCCTACAACATCACTCTGTAGCATACTGTAGCTTGAGAACTTGGGACCTTCTACCTTCCTAATGAAATAACTATTTTAAAAATGGAATTGAAGATTGGTATTTGGCAAATTATGTATTGGAGAAAAAAAGTTTTATAAAGTTGTGAGTTATGAACATAGTACCTTGCATGCTCTGGTAGAGGATGATACAGCGGATAGTTGGGCTGTGGATAATTTGCAGGTTGCTTATGCCAGTGATATAAAACCTCTGGTGGGTACTCATCTATAAAGATACATAATAACATATGATAGAAAACACATAATTAAATTTGTGCATAGTTTAGTTATGACTGCATATCTGCAGAGGCTACTCGTTTAGGCCAACACGAAATCTGTGTGCACAGAGCTCTGCAGATTTCTGCAGAATTTGAACCCCTGTCATCATGGGTGAAATTTAACTCATGAGTTAGGGGGCAAGAAAAAACAAATCACACAAATGAAAAGTCTTTATAAAAAAAAGTCAGATTTCAGAACAATTCCCTACCTTAAGCCAGGCACACATTATGTGATTTTCATCCACTTTTGAGACAATTTCTGAAACGCATTACTTTTTTTTTTTGAGTCAGGCCAAATTTCAGCTTTGTCATGTGTGTTTCGTTGTGCAGTTACAAGGGGTAACAAGAGGTGATTAGCTTCTCCCGACCTGCAATCTGATGGTTGGATCCATTTCTGACATGTCAGAAATGATGGTAACCCTTCATAAAAGCTACAAACCGACTGTACTAAACTTGACATGGTTTGAATGGAAGCAATGGAGGCTACACATTTTTGGGTTCGGGGGGGTCCCACATGTTTTTTTCACACATATGTGAGGCAGAAATGGCCTAATGGTTAGAGAGTCACACCTGTAACCCAAAGGTTGCGGGTTCGAGTGTCGGTACAGGCAGGGATTGTAGGTAGGGGGTGTGAATGAACAGCTCTCTTCCACCCTCAATAGCACCACTTTGGTGAGACCCTTGAGCAAGACATTGAATCCCCAACTGCTCGCCGGGTGCTGTAGCAAAAAAGGCTGCCCACTGCTCCGGGTGTGTGTGTGTGTGTGTGTGTGTGTGTGTGTGTGTGTGTGTGTGTGTGTGTGTGTGTGTGTGTGTACCTGGTATTCATCATGTTATGGGGACCAAATGTCCCCACAAGGATAGTAATACCAGTAGATTTTGACCTTGTGGGGACATTTCTGAGGTCCCCATGAGGAAACAGGCTTATAAATCATGCACAATGAGTTTTTTAGAGGAAGTAAAAGTGTGCACAATCTCCTGTGAGGGCTAGGTTTAGGTGTAGGGTAGGTGTTGGGCCATAGAAAATACGGTTTGTACAGTATGAAAACGTCTCAGGTTACGTATGTAACCCTGGTTCCCTGAGGGAACGAGACACTGCGTCCTGAAACGCTATGGGGAACGCCATTGGCGGGCCGCACTCTGAGTCATAGTCCAACATCCAATAGAAAGACGGGAGTGACATCACAGGCGCGGTGACGTCAGCGACCAGGAAGTATAAAAGCACGTGCGTTTGAAGCTGGCGTCAGCTCAAAGGAATGAAGCGAGCGCCGCAGGGATGCGGGAATTATGGTCCGAGACGCAGTGTCTCGTTCCCTCAGGGAACCAGGGTTACATACGTAACCTGAGACGTTCCCTTCCGGGAACTCAACACTGCGTCCTGAAACGCTATGGGGAACGAGATATCAACGCCCCCATAATTCCAAAGCCCTGCCTAGTGTCTGCTAGGACAAGGGTGGAAAAGGTTGTGTCTGGTGAATCTTGCCAGAACACAGGAACAGACCTCAGCCTGGGGAAATTGCCAGGACGTGAGTGGTAATACATCTCTGTCTGTGGAACCCACCAGACAAGAGGGAGATAGATGTACCTCGGCCCTCGGGCACACGAGGAGAGGGTAGTAGTCCTTCATCTGGGAGCACCCAGAACCAGAGGGGCTCAAGTAGTGCCTGGTGAACCTGCCAGGACACTGGAATGGCTCCGCCTGGGGAAATTGCCAGGACGTGAGTGGTAATACATCTCTGTCTGTGGAACCCACCAGACAAGAGGGAGATAGATGTACCTCGGCCCTCGGGCACACGAGGAGAGGGTAGTAGTCCTTCATCTGGGAGCACCCAGAACCAGAGGGACTCAAGTAGTGCCTGGTGAACCTGCCAGGACACTGGAATGGCTCCGCCTGGGGAAATTGCCAGGACGCGAGTGGTAATACATCTCTGTCTGTGATCAACCACCAGACAAGAGGGATATAAGAACCTCGTCCCTCAGGCTCACGAGGAGAAAGTGGTAGTCCTTTGTCTGGGAATAGCCAGAACAAGAGGGACACAAGAAGTGCCTGGTGAACTTGCCAGGACACTGGAATGGCTCCGCCTGGGGAAATTGCCAGGACGCGAGTGGTAATACATCTCTGTCTGTGATCAACCACCAGACAAGAGGGATATATGAACCTCGGCCCTCAGGCACACGAGGAGAAAGTGGTAGTCCTTTGTCTGGGAATAGCCAGAACAAGAGGGACACAAGAAGTGCCTGGTGAACTTGCCAGGACACTGGAATGGCTCCGCCTGGGGAAATTGCCAGGACGCGAGTGGTAATACATCTCTGTCTGTGATCAACCACCAGACAAGAGGGATATATGAACCTCGGCCCTCAGGCACACGAGGAGAAAGTAGTAGTCCTTTGTCTGGGAATAGCCAGAACAAGAGGGACACAAGAAGTGCCTGGTGAACTTGCCAGGACACTGGAATGGCTCCGCCTGGGGAAATTGCCAGGACGCGAGTGGTAATACATCTCTGTCTGTGATCAACCACCAGACAAGAGGGATATATGAACCTCGGCCCTCAGGCACACGAGGAGAGAGTGGTAGTCCTTTGTCTGGGAACAGCCAGAACAAGAGGGACACAAGAAGTGCCTGATGAAATTGTCAGGACACTGGAATGGCTCCGCCTGGGGAAATTGCCAGGACGCGAGTGGTAATACATCTCTGTCTGTGAACAACCACCAGACAAGAGGAATATACCCGCCGCACTGCAGATGTCCTGGATAGGGACACCTGCCATCAGAGCTTTAGAGGCAGAGACGCCTCGAGTTGAGTGAGCCTTGACTCCCAACGGAGATGGGAGACCAGAGGACTCATAGGCAGTAGAAATGGCATCAACGATCCATTTACTGATAGTGGGCTTCGAAGCCGGGCACCCCCTCTTAGGGGGGCCGTAACAAACGAAGAGTTGCTCTGATTTACGCCACAGGGCAGCTCTGTGGACGTATGTGTCTAGTGCTCTTACTGGACACATTAGGTTATACTTCCTATGGTCGTGCTCCACGAATGGAGGAGGATAAAACGCTTGAAGCGTAATTGGCTGTGGTGTTGATGACGGGACCTTAGGGACATACCCAGCTCTTGGGTAAAGGAATGCTTTGGCCAGCCCAGGGGCAAAGTCAAGGTAAGAAGGGGCCACCGAAAGGGCCTGCAGGTCCCCGACTCTCTTAAGTGAGGTCAGCGCAAGCAGCAGTGCTGTCTTTAAGGTAAGCATCCGATCGGAGACCTCCTCTAAGGGCTCGAAGGGAGGCTTACATAGCGCTTCCAACACCACAGCTAAGTCCCACGTGGGGACTCTCGGTTTCACACGAGGCCTCAGCCTGAGTGCACCACGGAGGAAACGTGAGACCAGGGGGTTTTTGCCCACTGAAAGGCCGCCATGAAGGGCGTGGTAAGCCGATATAGCCGCCACGTACACCTTCAAGGTGGAGTGAGCTAACCCTGCGGAAAGACGAGTTTGCAGGAACTCCAGCACTGTACCGACCGGGCAGTGAACTGGGTCTAATCGGCGTTCATGACACCATGAAGCAAACAGGTTCCACTTTAGGCCGTAATTTCCTCGTAGAGGGAGCTCTGGATTGAAGGATGGTCTCGACAACCTCGGTTGGGAGACCAGCTTCTATGAGTTGTGCCCCCTCAGGGGCCACACTCATAACTTCCACCTCTCTGGGTGGGGGTCTCTGGGTTCTCTTTCCAGAACTCCCGGGAGCAGAGCGATCGGGGGAAAAGCGTACAGAGGAAGCCTCAGCCACGTCTGTACCATGGCATCCAGTCCAAGAGGAGCTGGAGGAACTATAGAGTACCAAAGGGGACATTGCAATGTCTCCTGAGTCGCAAAGAGGTCCACTTGGGCTTGACCAAACACTCTCCAAATTTGCTTCACCACCTCTGGGTGAAGCATCCATTCCCCGGGCCTTGGCCCCTGCCTCGACAGGACGTCTGCTCCCACATTGAGGCGTCCAGGAATATGAACTGCTCTCAATGAGAGAAGCTTTCCTTGAGACCACAGGAGGATCTGGTACGCCAGCTTGTATAAGGGGCGTGAACGCAGACCCCCCTGGTGGTTTATGTAATAGACTACCGCAGTGTTGTCTGTACGGACCAGCACGTGACGGTTTCTTAGGTCTGGAAGGAAATGCTTCAGAGCCCGGAATACAGCCAGCATCTCTAGGCAGTTTATGTGCCAGGAGAGATGGTGGTCGTTCCATAGGCCGCGGGCTGAGCGGCCACTCATGACCGCTCCCCACCCGGTGAGGGATGCATCTGTCGCTAGCGTGACGCGGCGGCAAGGAGCTCCCAGCACTGGACCTTGAGAAAGGAACCAGGGCTTCTTCCACATGACTAAGGCACATAGGCAGCGCCGCGTGACCTTGATCTTGCGGAATGGGTTCCCTCTCGGGGAAAACCCTTTGGTTTTGAGCCACCACTGTAGCGGCCTCATGTGCAGCAGACCAAAAGGTATCACGTTGGATGCAGCTGCCATAAGACCTAACAGTACTTGGAACTGTTTGACAGTGAGTAGCAGGCCTAGCTTGACCGCATTTGCTGCAGTAAGGATCGACTCGATCCGAGCAGGTGACATTCGTGCCTGCATCGTGGTCGAATCCCAAACTACACCTAGATAAGTGGTTCTCTGTAATGGAGAAAGCACACTTTTCTTGGCGTTGAGCCTCAACCCCAGCTTTTTCATATGAGCAAGAACAACATCTCGATGTTGAGCCGCTAGCTGTTCTGAACTGGCTAGGATGAGCCAGTCGTCTATGTAGTTGAGTATGCGGATGCCCTGGAGTCGCAGAGGAGCCAGAGCAGCATCCACCCACTTCGAAAAAGTTCGGGGTGAGAGCGCTAGGCCGAACGGAAGAACTCTGTATTGGTAAGCTTCGCCCCTGACAGCGAACCTGAGAAACTTCCTGTGTTGAGGAAGGATGGAGACGTGAAAGTATGCGTCTTTTAGATCTATCGTGACAAACCAGTCCTCGGACCTGATTTGAGACACGACATGTCTGACAGTCAACATTTTGAACTTCAGTTTTCTGACTGAGAGGTTTAGCTGTCTGAGATCTAGAATGGGCCGAAGCCCCCCATCCTTCTTGGGAACAATGAAGTACCGGCTGTAGTAGAACCCGGATTCTCTGTGTTGAGGAGGGACCACCTCGATGGCCTCCTTCCTCAGGAGAGTTTTTACTTCCTGTTCCATTACCAGACCCTGCTCGGGGCTTACAAGAGTAGGAAATACCCCGCTGAAAGGTGGCGGCTTGGCGCCGAATTGAATGCAATAACCTTTCTCTACAGTGTGCAGGACCCATGTAGAAACATTTGGCAGTAGTTTCCACGCTGCCAGAAATTCTACTAAGGGAACCAGCCTCTCGAGACTGGTTTCTGGATTTATTTGAGGAGCTAACTTGGTGACCTGTAACAGCGAACTGGCAGGATGCACCTGAAGTACGCGCTCTAAAGACCCCCGTGGGGGTGGCGAACTCTCTGGTTCCGCTACGTTTCCGGGCGGAGAGACCGGAGGATGATGTTCGCGGGAGATTGCCGCGCCCTGTAACACTGGCAGGGTTAGCTGACGAATCTCCTGAGGGCCCCGAGGAGAGGTGGCCACCATAAAAGGCGGTGGGGCACCTGACTCCTCGAGAGGGGCTGCCCTCATTGGCCCTGGGCCACGACCATCAGGGCCGTTTAGCCGAGGCCCTCTTAGACTGGAGGACGACCCTCAGGTCCGGCCTCGTCTTAGAGGACCCCGGCTTGGAGTATTGCTGAGCCTTGCCGGAGGGGCCTCTAGGTCTTGCCGGAGGGGTACGGGTAGCAACACTCCTTTTCTGTGTCTCCCTGTATGAGGAGCTAGAGCACGGCTGGGGCTGCTCCCGTCCGATGGCACGGGCGGTCTCCTTGGTGGCGCGGAGCGCTAGGTCTGCAGTCCTGCGCATCTCTGTTACGCTCACTTCCTCGCCATCGCTGAACTCCATCAGCAGGTCAGCCTGGTATGCCTGAAGCACAGACATGGTGTGTAAACATGCACCAGCCTGACCTGCCGCCGTGTATGCCTTGCCCATCAAGCCGGATGTACTTTTTAGTGGCCTGGTGGGCAAGGACGGAGCCTTCAGAGACGATGCCAGGCCGGGAGACAGACAGCTCGCTAGTGTCTGCTCGACCTGGGGCATCGCCTTGTAGCCGTACTCCTCCATCCCCCCCACATTACCGTAGTAATCAGAGGAGGGGGAGAAAAGGCGTGAGGAATACGGCTTTTCCCATGATCTCGCGATCTCTTTGTGGAGATCGGGGAAAAATGGAAGGCTCCGTTTGGGAGGTGCTGATTTAGCCCGCAGGAAGCGCTCATCAAGCCTGCTTCCCTGCGGTTCATTATCTTGTGCAGGTGGCCAACTGATGTTGAGCTTGGCCACCGCATTTGTCAGCACCTCCACCAGCTCCTCATACTGGGGTGAACGGGGGGGGCGGTTGTGGGTTGCCAACGCTCTCAATGTCAACCTCCTCAGAGGAAGACAAATGAAGTGTTGACTCCTCCCCTTGGAGGGAAGGAACCGCAGCGCGGGCTTCCTCATCCAAGAGGAGGTCAATCGAACCACTAGGTGAGGAGAGAGATAGGGGATCACCCGTCTCAACTCCCTCTAGCAGATCGAGCTGCGAACCCCACGAGTGCAGCTGCCGCTCCGCCTCAACGGAAGCGGGGCCAGACCCGCGGGGAACGCTGGTGAAAGCCCCCTCCTCAAAGAGGGCTTTCCCGGAACGGAGCAACCGCAGGGGCATTCGCTCGCACTGCGGGCAGTCAGCCCCCTCAAGAGCTGACCTAGCGTGCTCCGCTCCCAAGCCGCTAGATCGTGTGTATCCCCACCAACAATGAAACGTTGGCAGGGAGGGACACACTTTCTATGGGGCTGCTCAACCGCTTTCCTCTCTTTTTTAAAAGATCTTTTTCCCCCCTTAGGCATACTGCTCAAATAAAAGTTGTGCAAACTGGCACGTAAAAAACAGCAGTATGGGACAGACAGACAATCGACATAGAGCGCTCTCGCTGAATGACAAAAGCTGACGCCGGCTTCAAACGCACATGCTTTTATACTTCCTGGTCGCTGACGTCACCGCGCCTGTGACGTCACTCCCGTCTTTCTATTGGATGTTGGACTATGACTCAGAGTGCGGCCCGCCAATGGCGTTCACCATAGCGTTTCAGGACGCAGTGTTGAGTTCCCGGAAGGGAACCATTACGCCTATGGAATGTCCCCATAAAACATGTAAACCCAACATGCGTGTGTGTGTGTGTGTGTGTGTGTGTGTGTGTGTGTGTGTGTGTGTGTGTGTGTGTGTGCGTGTGCGTGTGGGTGTGTGTGGGTGTGTGTGTGTGTGTGTGTGTGTTCACTACTCACTGCTGTGTGGGACACCATACCTAGCCACATACATCACTTTTTATATAGTGAGCAGTCAAGTCGTAGCTTCACATTTGGACTGTATAGTGTAAGCTCATAAATCCTAAGCTTTTTCTTGGCATTGAGTTGGTATTTAACAAAAACACTGCTGAAATCACACAATGCATGCCCAGCTTTAGTGAAGGACTAAACAGCATCCACCTGGTATGACATAAAAGCAAATATAACAATAACAACAAAGAAGTCAAGAATAACTTAAAGAGGTTTTAAATAAGGATGTCCTGAGCAGATTTCAAGGATCGGGATCAGGGCTGATCAAACATCAGGATTTTGGCTCTCCTCAGTCTAATCCTTATTTTATGTCAGCTGTGATGCTGGTGTTGTGTAGTTGGAGGCGGTATGCACCTTTAAGTGGTTTTGCCAACCGCCATTTAAAGGCAACGAAGACGCTCAAATGTGCATGTGTGATGCATGAAAAACAGTAAGGTCTGTTCTAGCAAGTTATCCGTGTTCAATGTATTTAATGCACACTTTGTAGCAATCACACATTTATTGTTTACTTTTATCTGCCTGCCGGTACCTTATCTTCATTTGATGTTGCAATTATTCTGCTTGTTAAACATATAAAAATTAGGGCCGGGACTTTAACGCGTTAATTTAGATTAATTAATTACACAAAAATAACGCGTTAATTTTTTTTAACGCATTTTAATCGCACTTAATTTTGCACCGCGGAACGTTTCTCACTGGATGAGTTCCAGCGGCGGACCAATTATACTGGAGCACCAACAAGCGTTCAGAATGCGCATATCACCGCAGCACATCGAGCCTCAAGTATCACCTCAATGCTTTTACAGAAGGTCTACCTACCTATAGGGTACCTGAATTTCTGAAATGAAGGCTATTATATTTCTAAATATCCCAGTGTTTCCCCTACCATTGTCTCAGGGGGGCGCGTTTACAATGTCTCCTCCAAGAAAACACGGACTGGATCGCGGACTCCATTCATAAAAAACGAATTTACTATAGCGCGGAATGCCACGTAAATTCGTCGATTTTTGGATTGATAAATCAAAAGTTGGTCTGTCACTTAATTCAAATCGCGATATGGACTAGTGTCTGAAAACTGAAATGCAAAAAGACCGTTTTAATATGAATCCTGCATGTACCGTTTGCCTCTGTATGTTAGAATGGCAGAGACGCGTTTTTTTATACTGCACGCGTGATGCTCCCGTTAACTTTTGGCATTTGCATCTCACATGAACAGATAGAATCAATCTCCAAAGCTACTGTCAGTGTCACTTTTACCGTTTCATTTGAGAAAACTAGCATCATATCATACTTTACACACAGAAACTTCACGGCAACCTGTCAAAATAAAAGTACGGTTTAACATGAAACAGAACAATATTCCTATTTAAATAGACAAAAAACAATATATATGATAAAAAATAAATATAACAACAAGATTAACCACTTAATTGTAGAAAAAAATACTATGATTATTATTATTTATTGATTTTAACAGAAAACCTCTGTTTGTTTGCCAAAAATTAAAAAGGTTTATTTTTCATTTGATTAAAAATAAATAAATGTTTATGCTTTCATTTGATTATGAGAAAAATTAAAACATAAGAATTTATAAAAAAAAAAAAAAAAAAAAAAGCAAAAGATTGTAAAGCCCTATTGTTCAAAATGTTAAAATAGAGAGTTTTGGATTTATTTTTTCACTGAAATAAATGTTTTCGTTATGGGAAACGCTGTATCCTATTGCTACACTTAATGGCAATATTGCACTGGTCTGTTGGACTTGGTTGAACAAAAATAAACAATATTTTGTTGCTTCAGTTTATGTATTCAGTCATTATTCAATGGTGTACTAAAAATCCATATGAAAAAACTTACTTCTCACTGTTCTCAGGTCAAATATTTATATGCGATTAAAATGCGATTAATTTCGATTAATTAATTACAAAGCCTCTGATTAATTAGATTAATTTTTTTAATCGAGTCCCGGCCCTAATAAAAATACAAGAAGTTTATATCAAGCAGTAACTAATAAATGTGACCACAAAGTCTGTTTACAATGTCTACATGTTTACATCTGCCATTGTCTGTATACAGTTTATGGGACATTCTACCAGAAGCGTATATTATCTGTCCTTGACTTGTTACAGTGAATAAAAAGTATTTCAACCAAAAAAAATTCTAAAACTGACTGATGGTTGATTTCTGTGAGTTGTTCTGTAAAGGAATATGTAATTTATTTTGTTCTCAGATATTTTTTTCTTTATTAAAAACACTTTTCCTTGTCCCCCAGCCAAACTGGACCTACAGCTTTCATAGTTTTGTTATGCTAAAACTGTTATTTAGAAAAAAAATATCAATAACAAGTTTAACCCTTGTGCGCTCCTCGGTCATTTCTGACCGGAACATTTTACATTTAGATTTTTTAAAAATCACAGCTTCATCGGAATGATATGAAACTTGGTGACTTTTATGGCACTGGGAATGTGAACACAGAAAAAAAATTACGACATCATTCGAAAAGGCTAAGTGGGCGTAAAAAAAATAGTCACACTCATGCTCTTCGGTCAGAAATGACCGACCATAGGAAATGAATGGGAAAAAGACAAAAACACAGCAATTCAGAGATTAACTGTGTGCACAATCGACAAATCAGACACAAAACTAAAACAAAGTACACAGCAGTGAAGGGATGATACTATAAAACATCAGGAGTGTGATTTAGACACATCCAGTCACACACAGACGCGCACACACACACACTTATACACACACACATCAATAAAACTACTGTGTCTGTAATAGAGCAAACGTTTGAGAATATGTGAAATCCATTCAATAATTCAGTCATAATGCAGAAAAAGCTCACAGCAGTGAAGTGGTGACACTCTAAAACATCAAGACTGAAAAATAAACACACACACACGCACAAACACGCACACACACACATACAAACACACATCTATAAACTGCTGTCTGTAACAAAGCAAAGTTTTAGGAGTACAGTATGTCAAATTAATTCAATAATTCAGTAACAATGCAGAAAAAAGCTCAGAGCAGTGGGCAAAACTGACACACACTGGAAATTAATTTGAAATCTGCAGTAAACAGTGATGAGAAGCAAGCACTGCCTCTTGGGTTTGTCAGTGCAGTGCCGTTTAGGATTGACTATAATCATAATGCAAAAATTAATTTGAAATCATTATTTATAAGAAGAAAATATCTAAAACTTCACAAAAAGTACTCTTTGAGAATGTCTGAATATATTTTAAAGTCCATTACTTATTATATAAGTAAGCAATTATGTCTAAAACAAATTGGGAATTCACTAGCATCTCTATTGATGTCTATACAGGCCTCTAGTGGTTACACTTTGAAATTGCTTATTTTTCTTCCTGTGCTCCCACCAGGTGGTGCTAATCTGTCTTCAAAAAATTGATTTGGAAGGCCTATACTCTATTTTAATCTGAAATACTGCATTCATTGAAAAATAATTTTTAAAAATTAGGATTTTTAATTTTTTTTCTATTTTCAGTGGAAAAAATAGATCATAATTATTGCATAAATAATCATTAGTACCATAAAATTCTCTAAAATTACAAAGGAAAAAAGAAAAAATATTATGGAACAAAAATATATTAGATTGGTTTTACTGAAGAAAAAAAAAAGTTACATTTCAGGTGTCCGGTCACTTTTGACCGTGAGGAGTATGAGTGTGACTCCCAAATGAGGAGCGCACAAGGGTTAAGTTGTTATCATTCACATTAATTGGTTAAAAACATGAAATCCTACATAAATTCTACAAATAGATACTATTTTACAACTGTTCCCATGCTTTCGGTTAGTCCTGTCACGTTTATATAAAACTCAACATAAAATGTGCAATATGCCTTTAAGGGTATGACTCAGAAGAAGTGACATCATTTGACTGAGGTGAAGCTAACACTGACCAAGGGTGAGTTCTATTGATGAACTGTATAATTTTTGTCTTGTTTTTCTCTGTTTTTTTGAGAAAGATGAGCTAAAGTGTCAGGCCCTGTCACGGTAAAAGGTGACTGAAATTCTTTTATTGCATGCCAATAGTTTTTATGCTAGCATGCTAGCAGGCTGAATAATGGCAGTTTAAAATGGCCAACCATTAGGCCTCGTCATGTCCTGTGATACGGCCTTACAAAGGAATGGCATTGTTCTTCTTTATTACCTTTATTTCATATAATATGTATTTAACACACGCCCTAATAAAACATTATTTGAATAAATAGACATGCTCATTGACAAACTTTTAGAATTTTGTCCCTCTTTTACCTACGCCAGTGTAGCACTGCTTTTGAGGATGCACTTTGTATATTAATGATATTTCAATACATATATAGATATAATTGTCATTTATATTAGCTTTGAGCAATGATGACTGTAATTATTCCAATTCATGCAGGTTGCAGTTAGATGGCTCCAGTTAGTGCAGCTGAGAGACAAAGGCAATGTCGGGCATGACTAAATGCACACCCTGAGAGAAAGGAGAAACACCTTCAGAAATAAAGGGATATATGGAGGCAGAAAAGGAAAGAGGAAAAAGTATTCATGGGTTTAATTAGCGAGACCAAAGACCTATGCGGAAATTATAGAGAGAGCAATAGAAAAAATCTAGGCTTAAGAGAAAGGCCACAATTCCAGGGCCAGGGCCTTCAAGGTTAGAAAGGGCTACCATCACAGTACCACTTCATATTTCAGCTTGGTGATAACAGGGTGTCTCTATGCTAATATCTACATTATTACCCAGAAAATTACATGCAATTTCCGTTATTACCATGTAATTCCCTAAATTACAATGTAGATATTACCACTGTATTAACCCATTTTAACAGAGCTGTAATATGATGTGGAACCACAGCTACTTTACATTGTGTTATTCAGTTAAGTGTCTATTGATTACATTTAAATGAAATTCTGTCAGATAGATTCCTGTCACACAGGAAATTATGATATGAAAATCTACTGTTTGAGGAAATATTGATGAATTAATCTCTTTAACTGTGTAGATGATGAATATATTTGTATCAAAGAAAATCATTAGGAAACCATTCATACATATACAAATTTGTCTGTGACGGGGCCTGACATTTTAGGGGTGAAATACATAGAAAAATGTATTTTATTCAATCATAAAAAAAATGCTGATATGGTATGATATGAGTTTCTCATAGTTTAACGTGTCCTCTATATGACTTAACATTCAGATTTAATAATTAGATATTTTTTCTGCAAGATTTTTTTAAAGTGGAAATGTGTGTTTCTGGTAGAGTGTCCCTTAAATATAGAGAAAGAGAAAATTTGTTGAAAATTCTCATCTGGATGAGTGCCACTTGTCTGCTTAATTACCTGTCCTCCATCAGCAACATCTGTTTTTGTTTTCTTTGAGATTTACTTATCCAGTGTATTGGGACGCTAAACAATTTTGTGAAATTATTTAGTTTTCTCCCATTTTTATATCAACAATGAGATACTAATGTGGAAAATAAAGATGTAACCAGAGCTGGGTAGATTCCAAATTACATGACAAAAATTGTAGTTTGTAACGTAATCCATTACATTACACATTTTAGGAAATATAACCAGACTACTTTAAGATTACTTTTGACCTTAAGTTTTTGACCTGATCTCATTTATCGCATTGATTTAAATAGGATAATATGGTATTATACTGCTACTGAAGATTAAGAAAATATATTCCATTCATTGATTTTTTTTTTTTTTTAAAGCGCATTAAACATTACATTACATCAAGGTTTCCCAAGTTTTTTTTTTTTTTTTTATTAAAAGAAGTCATTCTAAAATAAAAAAAAAATAAAAAACACTTGTTCTGTCTTAATGTTGTTAATATGTTTCAAGAGGTTGTGTTTCCAGGTTTTGCTTTATTAAATATTTAGTTTGTTTTTGACTCCCTGGCTCCTTTGTGTTTCCCTCGTTCTCCTCACCTCCCGCAACCCGTGACAGAAGACAGAACCGATTAAAGATGACTGAGGCTGAGGACAGGCTATGGGGGCTACGGCAGAGTGGGCGGACATTGGAGGATGTTCAAGGAGTTCCTTGAGCTTCCCATCGGGTGAGCTGGCCCGACGTCTCTCTTGCAGTTGTGTTTCGGTTGGGACTGGATGAGGAGACAATCCGATGTGACTTCCCCACATGTGATTTCTCCTTGATTGAACTAATCAACCTCATTCTTTATTTAAATGGCTCTAATATCGAGGTTAAAGAAATAAAGAGTGGTTGTAAGTCTTCACATCCAGCCCCCTCTGAAACCCAGCTCACCCCTCGCCTGGACCCCCCACATACCTCGCCAATGGTTCCGGCCACCTGCCAACCCCGAGGCACTCCAAGGCCCGTCAGTGTAACCGGGCAGACCCCAAGATGGCCGAGACGCCAGAGTCTGCACCCAAGATGGCGGTCCCGCCTGAGTTCCGGCCAAGATGGTGGTCTCGCCTGAGTTCCCAGACAAGATGGCGGCCTCTCCTGAGTCTCCAGCCAAGATGGCAATCATGGACATTATGGACATGGCACTCCCAATGGAGTTTACGGCCCCAATTCTCTCTCCTGATTCTCCTGAGTCTCCGCTGGTTCCGTCCAGCCCTTCTGAATCTCCACTGGTTCCATCCAGCCCTCCTGAATCTCTGCTGGTTCCGTCCAGCCCTCCTGAATCTCTGCTGGTTCCGCCCAGCCTTCCAGAGCCTCCGCTGGTTCCGGCCAGCTTTCCAGGCCCTCCGCTGGTTCCGCCCAGCTTTCCAGACCCTCCGCTGGTTCCGCCCAGCCCTCCAGAGCACCCTCCAGTGTCCACGCCTCCAGAGCGCCCTCCAGTGTCCGCTCCTCCAGAGCGCCCTCCAGTGTCCGCTCCTCCAGAGCTCCCTCCAGAGCACCCTCCAGTGTCCGCTACCCAAGAGCGCCCTCCAGTGTCCGCTCCTCCTGAGCGCCCTCCAGTGTCCGCTCCTCCAGAGCTCCCTCCAGTGTCCGCTCCTCCAGAGCGCCCTCCAGTGTCCGCTCCTCCAGAGCTCCCTCCAGTGTCCGCTACTCCAGAGCTCCCTCCAGTGCTACCTTCAGAGCCCGCTCTGCTAGAAGGCCCTTCTGAATCTCAAAATTCCCCCAAGAAATTTTTTTTGGTGGTGGGGGGGCATATGATCATGGCCACCTTGGGCGGGCCGAGTGCTGAGGCCAAGGCCACGGAGGCCATCCAGCTCCCTGAACTGTCTACTCTGCCATGGCTCCCTGAACTCCCTGACCCGCCATGGCCTCCCGAGCTCCCTGACCTGCCATGGCCTCCCGAGCTCCCTGATCCGCCATGGCCTCCCAAGCTCCCTGACCCACCATGGCTACTCGAGCTCCCTGATCCGCCCTGGAGGCCTTCCTAGTATCCACTGTTCCAGCCCTGCACCAGCCTCCAGGGCGCCCCGGATGTACTGTTACAGTGTGGGACGCACCTTCCGGGAGGGGGGCGATCTGTCACATCTGTGTTCCTAGTATTTCTTCCCCCATGGACTTATGTTTTGGTTTTTCCCATTGTCTCCTCTGTTGTTCTGTTTACATTGGTTTCTCCTGTCTTTCCTTTTATGGTCTGTTTCCTGTCCTCATTAAGTTAATTGATTAATCCTTTAACCTGGTTCTTGTTTGTTCTCCTCATTAGTCCCTCGTTTGTTTAGTATTTATAGCCCTTCTCTTCCTGAATTTCTTTGTTCTGTCTTAATGTTGTTAATATGTTTCAAGAGGTTGTGTTTCCCGGTTTTGCTTTATTAAATATTTAGTTTGTTTTTGACTCCCTGGCTCCTTTGTGTTTCCCTCGTTCTTCTCACCTCCCACAACCCGTGACAGTAACTAGTATTTTAAAATGTAATTTAATTTAATTACAAGTTACCCAGCTCTGGATGTAACCTATTGCTTATTTTCTGCTGCACCTATCAGTGCAGAGATATAGTACTTCACAACATTTTTGGTCAAGAATTCCTTCTCTATAGCAATGTGGGCATTAACCTTCTCAATGGCATCAGTGTCATAATGCAGGGCTGAGTTTGAGAACAGTTATTACAAAAAGTACAGTTAATATTGATATCTTTTTTAAATGTCTGTGAATAATTATTTGCTGTATAACATCTGTGGAAGGAGAATTCTGAACGGGCTAATCGGGCTAATGTATTTATCTCTAAAGGCACGTCCAATGAGGAAATGGTGTGTCAGCAGCTTTATCTTTGCGACACTGACTCAGAAAAACGTTTATTAAACTTAGTTTATTAATAAATATTTAAAATACCTCCTTACTATTTCATCTTGACACATTCATGGTAATTACTTTTGCCGGTGTGTTGCGGCAAGCTTTAACCTACTTGTGCGCTTTGTTAACAGAATTCTGCGTGTTGTGTTCATATTTTGGGGTATATTCTGCTTGTTTGTAAATGTTATATGCTTTATTAATAAGGTGTGTACTGAACTTGGTCATCAAAACTGTTTTAAGCCAACTTAATTTGTTCTGGAATGTCCCGTTTAGACCACTATCCTGTGACCAATGCGTTTATAAAGTCAATAAGTCAATTTCAACTTTTTATCTCATAATTTTGACTTTTTTCATTAAAAAGTCATAAACAAAACCTTTAAACATGTATTTTGAAATGCCTTCTAGGTCGTAATACGTCATGTTCATGTGACTATAGACCTTTTTCCTGAGTAAACAATGAGCGCCGCCATTGCAAATTCTAACATCAGATTGGATGCTCTTCTGTTCCGGCCTCCATAGGAACTCATTTAAATAGCTTATAAACTCAGAATAAATGATAATTTGACTAGAAACACTGGAGACCGGAAATGCAAAGCATTCTTCAGGTTAAGAGCAGGCGTGACTTCTGCGTTCAGGAAAATCTTCTATAGATAGCGCTGACATATCCGGAAAGTGAAAATGTTGTACGACTGATACCATCTTTGTCATGGAAAACACTTGTTGGTTCTCACTGAGTTTGCAGTTTTAATGTATATGTTTGCTTATTTTTTATAAACAATATATTTCACGAGTTCACGCTTACATATAATTAGCCGGAGTATGGTATTGCGTGATTGGCGTGCTGTCCGGAGAAAAGGCTCCGAGCTCGGGAGCGTCCCGAGCCCAGAGAACCCCCCATGGGAGTAGCGAGAACTCGGAGTGCGGAGTCGGGGTGGTGGAGGGATACTGATGAACCGTCGGGTGAATAGAGGTGAGTCGGCTGTATTTGTACTTATGGCATTGATTGGCTTGAGTGGGTTCCTCTTGTGATGTTTACGCTAAGTATCTGACACGCTCCTCCCGAACTTCGTTAGTGAAACATCATATTTTTAAGATCTGAAGTAAACTCTGAGGTAAAAATCTGTTATTTTCAGGATGCCTATAAATGTCATGCAATATGATATTCAAACTCACATTAGACACTTTTAACATTAAATGAAGCACATAATCAGTACCTGAGATTATAATTGCCATAGTTTGTTACATACATAGTTGTTGTTCCAGCCACGACATCGCAGAAATAGAAAACGTTGGTAAAATACAAATTTAGCGTGTCGCCGTTGCGCTAGTTAGGACAAAAACTCTGATTAACATGGAAAAGATACCTTTTATCACATGTAGTGGTGTCACAATGCCTGTAGTTAGGACACGGTGTTACGGTCGATGGACCCTCTGCTCAGAGTGGAGGTAAAGATCGCCAGATAAAGGTTTGAGTTTGGGTCTGTTCCGCGCAGACGAACAGATTCTAAAGATCTGGATTACAGTGCACAAATAAAATTGTTTGATTTCATAATTATGTTGCGTTTTTGGTGTATTTTAAGGTTCTATTGTTAGTCACAGCATGTCAGGGAAAATTCCTTTTGGGTCCCATGGCAAACAAAGTAAACATTACATGAGAAGTAAGGGTTAAATGATTGCAATAATGTTATTCATTTTAAGGGTTTAAAGAGTCTTGTTTAACATTATGTAGGCCTATTCCTGAAAACGAGCTGGCAGCAGAAATCACACAGAACATAACAAAATGTTATCATTTCAAGTAAACAATTTAATAATGCAATTGAAAACAAAAGGCCAATGATATTAAAACTAAAAACAACAATAATAAAATTAATGCAGCGATTTTAATATTCATAAGGATTAATTTTTAGGTATTGCCAATACGTCAGTATTGTACATTTAAATGGTGAAAATACATTAGTATTGTATGTTTTAGTGCCTGTAAAAACATAAGTAAAACCAGTACAACCACATTTTATGCAAAATACTGAATTATCATGAGATCACATTGGGATTCTTACTGGCTGCATGTATCCCAACCACTGATGAAGGTCAACATTGTGCAATGGCAGTTGCAGAATATTCCGCTACATTTTTATGTTGCATAGCTTTTACAGGCTAATAATAATGCAATCAGTTTGATTCAGAGCACTGCTCCCATAGAATTCACTTCTTGGGTTCTGTCAAAGGAATCTTTGGGCCTGTTTACACCTGGTCATTTCATGCATTTTCTCTGATTGGATATCTATCTGATTTGTTAAAACGTTTCCATTTACACTTGGCCACATAAATGTGTCTTTGCAAAACAGGTTTCAATAACCAGATGCATTGACACTTTGTCCAGTTTCATCTGGAATGCAGACCAGACCACCTCCTGAAGTGGTTTGAACGATCAGATTTAAATGCATCTCGAAAGCGTTTCGGACGGCATTCACACTTGGTCTTTTCACGATCAGATAGCTATCCAATCAGAGAAAATGCATGAAGTGACCCGGCCCTTTGATTCCTCAAGATCCGTTTAATAATAACAAGAACAGACATACCGTAAAATCCTGGCTGTTTTGCTGGAGAATATCTGCAGAAATTCGCTCCCAGATCAGAGCGAAGAGGACTAGGCTTTTCTAGACTCTCCTCATCCTCACTCATAGGGTTTTGTGTGTGTGAATATAGGACAGGGGAACTGCAGGGATTTTGAAGACTGATGGCAGAGAAATCTTCACTCAGATCCTCGATGTGGGCTCTACAGCCTGTCTGAAGGTGTCTTCCTGAACTTTGAGGCAAGTAAAGACTGGGCAAGCCTGCAGGGCTCTCTGTGTGTTGCGAATCACTTATGGAAGGTTTGGTGAGGGGACTGACCCTTAAATCTTTAGGAGGAAGCCCATAGCAACCATCTAGGTAATCCAATCTACGAACACACATTTTTGGGCTGAGTCTACCCTTTTTTTCTGCATCTTTAAGGGTGTGTGATTGGCACTGCTGGCACGCAGGCCAGACCAGATTGAGAGAGGACAAGGTCATAGACTCATCAGTCTCTACAGGCATACTCAGATGTGGACAGCAGTCTGAGAAAACAAAACATGTGGACAAATAGAGAGAGGTCTGTGGTTGGTACATTATGGACATAATCAATAATATCTATACATTTGGATTAATTTAGATAAATACCTTTTAGAGGCACTGACTTAACAGAAGTAGTTCTGCTACAGTGCCTTGCGAAATAATAATTCAAACCCCTTCATTTTTTTCACATTTTGTTATGTTGCTGCCTTATGTTAAACTACATTAAATTACTTTTTTCCCACATCAATCTACACTCCCTACTCCATAATGGCAAAGCAAAAAATAGGTTTTTAACATTTGTGCAAATTTATTAAAAGTAAAAAACTGAAAAGGTCCCGTAACATAAGTATTCATACCTATTATACATATTCTGGGACACTCAAAATTTAGCTCAGGAGCATTCATATTGCCTCTAGATGTTACTACACTTTGAGTGGAGTTAAACTGTGGCAAATTCATTTGAATGAGTAAGATTTAGAAAGGCACACACCTCTCAGAAAAGGTCTTACAGCTGAAAATGCATATCCAAAGAAAAAACCAAGTCCTGAGGTCAAGATAACTGCCTGTAGATCTCAGCGACAGACTTGCGTTAAGGCAATGATCCAGGGAAGAGTTCAGAAAAAATCTGCAGCATTGAAGGTTCACAGAAGCATTATCCATAATGGAAGACAATTGGAACAACTAGGACTCTAGAAAACGTCTGCCAGCCCCCATCCAAGCTGACAGAGCTTGAGAGGTGAAAAGGTGAGCCAAAAAGTGGCAGATAATTGCCAAATGCAGATGTGCAAAGCTTGTCACATCATACCCAAAAAGACTTGAGGCTGTAAAGGTGCTTCAACTATGTACTGAGTTAAGGGTATGAATACTTATGCAATGTACTTATTTCAGTGTTTTATTTTTAATAAATTTGTAAAATTTTCAAATCTGTTTTTTTGCTTTGATAAAGCTTGGCTTATTAAATATCAGGTCACTTTCTACGAAAGCACTTTTTGTAAATGATATGATCACTGATCATAAGCTAGATGTGCTCTGTTTGACAGAAACCTGGCTAAAACCAGATGATTACATTATTTTAAATGAGGCAACCCCCCAAAATTACTGTTACAAACATGTGCCACATGTAAAAGGTATGGGGGAGGTGTTTGCACAATTTATAGCAATATGTTCAGTGTTTCTCAGAGAACGGGCTTTAAGTATAACTCGTTTGAAGTAATGGTGCTCCATATAACATTATCCAAAGAATCAAGAAAGAAATCTCCTGTGACATTTTTACTGGCTATTGTATACAGGCCACCAGGGCACCATACAGACTTTATTAAAGAATTTGCTGATTTTCTATCCGAATTAGTGTTGGCCGCAGATAAAGTCTTAATAGTGGGTGATTTTAACATCCATGTTGATAATGAAAAAGATGCATTGGGATCAGCATTTATAGACATTCTGAACTATTGTCACACGGAATTGATGTTAATGGCGTTGAAATTCTGCATCAAAGTGATGATATCTCAGATCATTATGTAGTCTCGTGTATACTCCAGATAACTAAAACTGTAAAACTAACTCCTCGCTATAAGTACGGTAGAACCGTTACTTCTACCACAAGAGACTGCTTTGTAAGTAACCTTCCTGATTTATCTGAATTCCTCAGCATATCCGATAGCTCAGGAAAACTTGATGATGCAACAGAAACTATTGACTCTCTTTTTTCTAGCACTTTAGATATAGTTGCTCCTCTGCGGTTAAGAAAAATTAAGGAAAACAGTCCGACGCCGTGGAATACTGAACACACTCGTGCACTGAAGAGAGCACGACGAAAAATGGAACGCAGCTGGAAGAAAACAAAACTAGAGGTTTTCCGTACAGCCTGGCGTGAATGTAACATATCCTATAGAAAAGCATTAAAAACTGCTAGATCAGATTATTTTTCATCTTTCTTAGAAGAAAACAAACATAACCCTAGGTATTTATTCAATACAGAGGCTAAATTAACGAAAAATAAAGCACCAACAGGCGCTGAATTTTCCCAACAGCACAGCAGTAATGACTTCATGAACTATTTTACTACCAAGATAGATACTATTAGAGATAAAATTGTAACTATGCAGCCATCCGCTACAGTATCACATCAGATATGCTATAAATCTCCTGAGGAACAATTCCATGCATTTTCAACTATAGGAGAGGAAGAGTTGTACAAACTTATTAAATCATCTAAACCGACAACATGTATGTTAGACCCTATTCCATCTAAGCTACTAAAAGAGGTGCTTCCAGAAGTCATAGAACCTCTTCTGAATATTATTAATTCGTCACTATCGTTAGGATATGTCCCCAAAACTTTCAAACTGGCTGTTATTAAGCCTCTAATTAAAAAAACTCAACTTGATCCCAATGAATTAAACAATTACAGACCATTTTCTGTCAAAGACAATAGAAAAGGTAGTGTCCTCACAATTGTGTTCTTTCTTAGAGAAAAATGGTATCTGTGAGGATTTCCAGTCAGGTTTTAGACCGTATCATAGTACTGAGACTGCTCTTATTAGAGTTACAAATGATCTTCTCCTGTCATCCGATCGTGGATGCATCTCTCTATTAGTACTACTGGATCTTAGTGCTGTGTTTGATACTATTGACCACAATATTCTTTTAAATAGACTTGAAAATTATGTTGGCATTAGTGGTAGTGCACTGGCTTGGTTCGAATCGTACTTATCTGACCGGCATCAATTCGTAGCAGTGAATGACGAGGTATCATATCAATCACAAGTGCAGTATGGAGTACCTCAAGGCTCAGTACTAGGGCCATTACTTTTTACACTTTATATGTTACCCTAGGGAGATATCATCAGGAAACATGGTGTTAGCTTTCACTGTTATGCTGATGATACGCAGCTCTATATTTCTTCACGGCCCGGCGAAACATACCAATTTGAAAAACTGAACAGAATGCATAGTTGAAATAAAAAATTGGATGGCAAGAAATTTTTTACTGTTAAATTCTGAAAAAAACAGAGGTGTTAATTATTGGACCTAAAACCTCTGCATGTAATAACCTAAAACTCAGTCTAATACTCAATGACTGCTCTGTCAATTCATCGTCATCAGTCAGGAACCTAGGTGTGCTATTCGATAGCAATCTTTCCTTCGAAAGCCACATTTCTAGCATTTGCAAAACCGCATTTTTCATCTAAAAAATATATCGAAATTACGACCTATGCTCACAATGTCAAATGCAGAAACGTTAATCCATGCGTTCATGACCTCAAGGATAGATTATTGTAATGCTTTATTGGGTGGTTGTTCTGCACGCTTAATAAACAAACTCCAGCTGGTCCAAAATGCAGCAGCTAGAGTTCTTACTAGAACCAGAAAGTATAACCATATTAGCCCAGTTCTGTCAACACTGCACTGGCTCCCTATTAAACATCGTATAGATTTTAAAATCTTGCTAATTACTTATAAAGCCCTGAATGGTTTAGCTCCTCAGTACTTGAGCGAGCTCTTATCATATTATAGTCCCTCATGTCCGCTGCATTCTCAAAATTCTGGCAATTTGATAGTACCTAGAATATCAAAATCGACTGCGGGCGGCAGATCTTTTTCACATTTAGTGCCCAAACTCTGGAACAATCTACCTAACACTGTTTGGGAGGCAGACACACTCTGTCAGTTTAAATCTAGATTAAAGGCCCATCTCTTTAACCTGGCCTACACTTAATACATTTCATAATCCAAATCCGTTAAAGGATTGTTAGGCTGCATTATTTAGGTCAACCGGAACCAGGGACACTTTCTATAACACCTTATGTACTCGTTGCATCAGAAGAAGTATGGCATCTACGCTAATATTAGTATCTTTCCTTCTTATTCCGAGGTCACCGCAGCAACCTGTATCCAGATCAGACGGTCACTGCAGTCTCCCGGATCTAGTCCGTGCCCATCAGCACCCAGAGATATCCTCTACAGCCATGAATGTCAGCAGAGACCACATCAACTAGATGAGCCCCAGAGACAGATCATCAGTGAAGACCTCATCACCTAGACGGCCATCGATGCAAGACAGCGAAAACCAGATGAGTCCTCTCCAATCTGATTTTGTGGCAACTTGGAACTCTTGCATCTACATTAATATTAGTCTGTTTGTTTCTTATTCCCAAATCACCATAGCCACCAGATCCAGTCTGTATCCAGATCAGATGGTCACTGCAGTCCACTGGATCCAGTCCAAACCAAGAGCAGATGGTGGATCAACACATACAGCCGAATGTCAGCAGATACCATGTCAACTAGATGAGCCCCAGAGACAGATCATCAAGAAAGAACTCCTACCCTAAACGGCCACCGGCACAAGGCCATGGGAACCAGATGAGTCCTCCCCAATTTGACTTTGTTGCAATATGGAACTCTTGCATTATTATTGACATTTTACTTTATTATTTTAATACTGTAAGGTTGCTTTGACACAACTTGTATTGTAAAAAGCACTGTATAAATAATCTTGACTTGACTTGACTTGACTGAGCTCTACAGGCAGTTATCTTGACCTCAGGACTTGGTTTTTGCTCTGAATCATACTCATTCAAATGAATTTGCCACAGTTTAACTCCACTCGAAGTGTAGTAACATCTAGAAGCAGTATGAATGCTCCTGAGCTAAATTTCGAGTGTCCCAGAAAAGGGTATGAATACTTATGCAACGGGATCTTTTCAGTTTTTTTATTTTTAATAAATTTGCACAAATGTTAAAAACCTATTTTTTGCTTTGCCATTATGGAGTAGGGAGTGTAGATTGATGTGGGAAAAAAAGTAATTTAAAGTAGTTTAACATAAGGCAGCTGTCACAGTCAGGTGGGTTGAGGAGTGAAGATGGACGAGGAGAACCGGAGTAACTAAATAATTGAAGTTTATTAAATAAAACACTGCAAAATGAACAAATAAACAAAACTGAGAGCAGGAAATGAGCACATGTAACAAGACAAATGGAAGTAACATAATCATTGACCGACCAACGGGGTGTGCAAACACAGACTCTTAAATACACTGAAAAACAAGGCGTGGTCACAAACAAGCTAACAAGATGACGAGGGGGAAATACAAATATGGGCTGAACTAACACAGACAAAACTAGAAGGGGGGAGAAAAGGACTAAACCATATTAACTAGAAACAGAGGGGGAAAAACACTAGGAAAACGCCTAAAAACATCCATAGGGGAGGGTGGGAGGGTGGGAGGGTGGGCGCCCTGGAGACCGCTAGGTAGGGACACAGGGGACACAGGATACAGGGGTGGTCTCCAGGGCGGATCAGGGAGCTCAGGTGGCCATGGCGGGTCAGGAAACTCAGGGGACCATGGCCGGATAAACAGTCCAGGAGGCCCTGGTGGGTCTGGGAGCTCAGGGAGCCATGGCTGGGTAACCAGTCCAGAAGGCCATGGTGGGTCTGGGAGCTCAGGGGGTCATGGCCGGGTAACCAGTCCAGAAGGCCATGGTGGGTCTGGGAGCTCAGGAAGCCATGGCCGAGTAAACAGTTCAGGTGGCCATGGCGGATCTGGGGGCTCAGGAAGCCATGGCCGGGTAAGCAGTCCGGGAGGCCATGGCGGATCTGGGGGCTCAGGAAGCCATGGCCGGGTAAGCAGTCCGGGAGGCCATGGCGGAAGGGCGCGCAGGAGAGAGCTCCGGCTCTGGAGGGCGCGCAGGAGAGAGCTCCGGCTCTGGAGGGCACTCTTGAGGAGAGGGCTCTGGACGGCGCTCTTGTGGAGCGGGCTCTGGACGGCGCCCTTGAGGAGTGGGCTCTGGACGGCGCTCTTGAGGACCGGGCTCTGGACGGCGCTCTTGAGGAGCGGGCTCTGGACGGCTGGACGACCCCAGCGGAGATTCAGGAGGGCTGGGCGTCTCCAGCGGAGACACTGAAGGAGCAAGCTCTGGGCGAGCGGTCACTGGAGGGCGCTCTGGCGGCGCAGTCACTGGAGGGCTGGGCGGAACCAGCGGAGACTCTGGGAGGCTGGGCGGAACCAGCGGAGACTCTGGGAGGCTGGGCGGAACCAGCGGAGACTCTGGGAGGCTGGGCGGAACCAGCGGAGACTCTGACTTGGCGGTAGCCATCTTGGGTGAAGACTCAGGCTTGGTGGCCATCTTGGCCGGGGACTCAGGCTTGGCGGCCATCTTGGCCGGGGATTCAGGCTTGGCGGCCATCTTGGCCAGGAACTCAGGAACGGCGGCCATCTTGGCCAGGGATTCAGGCTTGGCGGCCATGGAGGCCATCTTGGCCGGGGATTCAGGCTTGGCGGCCATCTTGGCCGGGAACTCAGGCTTGGCGGCCATCTTGGCCGGGAACTCAGGCTTGGCGGCCATCTTGGCCAGGGATTCAGGCTTGGCGGCCATCTTGCGTGCAGACTCCTGCGTGGCAGCCATCTTGAGGGCAGATAGTAACATGGTGGCCATCTTGTGAACAGACTCTGGTGTGGCAGCCATCTTGCTTGCAGAATCTGGCGTGGCGGCCATCTTGTGAACTGGCGTGGCGGCCATTTTGCTTGCAGAATCTGGCGTGGCAGCCATCTTGCTTGCAGAATCTGGCGTGGCAGCCATCTTGTGAACTGGCGTGGCGGCCATTTTGCGAGCTGACGCTGGCCTGGCGGCTGACGGGCTGGAGCGTGGAGAGGAAGCCGGCAGGCTTGAGCGCTGGGCGGAGGCCGGTAGACTAGAGCGCGGGGAGGAGGCCGGCCGCATCGGGCTGAGGACAGCAGTGGAGCTTTGGAGGACGACAGGGGATAGGAGATTGGGCTGGCGGTTCGATCCGTTGGAACGGTATGTGGAGGTTCTCGGCTTATGGCAGGCTGGCGCGATGTGCTGTGTCTGTGAGGGGACTGGAAGATGAGACCGACCAGAATTTGGAAATTCTTCAACTTCAAACTCAGATCCATTCAAATAGAGAATCAGGTTTATTAGCTCGATCAAGGGGAAATTACAAGAGGGAAGATCACAGCGAATGGTCTCATCATCCAGCCCCAAAACAAACACAGCACCAAGAGCAGCCTCGTGCCAGCCTACCTGATGGGAGAGCTCGATGAAGTCCTCCACATATCGCTCCAACTCACGGCCACCTTGCCGCAGTCTCCTCAGAGCTGCCTCAGCCCGACTCATCTTCTTGTAGGGTCCGTCAATCTGTCACAGTCAGGTGGGTTGAGGAGTGAAGATGGACGAGGAGAACCGGAGTAACTAAATAATTGAAGTTTATTAAATAAAACACTGCAAAATGAACAAATAAACAAAACTGGGAGCAGGAAATGAGCACATGTAACAAGACAAACGGAAGTAACATAATCATTGACCGACCAACGGGGTGTGCAAACACAGACTCTTAAATACACTGAAAAACAAGGCGTGGTCACAAACAAGCTAACAAGATGATGAGGGGGAAATACAAATATGGGCAAGACTGAACTAACACAGACAAAACTAGAAGGGGGAGAAAAGGACTAAACCATATTAACTAGAAACAGAGGGGGGAAAACACTAGGAAAGACAGAACAGGACAAAACACAGACATAATCCTGACAGCAGCAACATAACAAAATTTGAAAAAAATGAAGGGGTATGAATAATTTCGCAAGGCACTGTATATAGTGGTTCTTTCTGTGCTATCCTTGCATAAAGTAGGTCACATGAAGGGATGTAATGATGTACCCCAAGCCGGTTGAAAACTGATACAAATATGTGACAATTTAGGTTTGTTGAAATGTAAAACGAATCACGATACAGTTAGGGGTAGGGTTTATATGAATGTCTATCTCTGATCTGAACTGACTGTCTTCAGAAAAGATAGTATTTTCTTTTTATCTTGCATATTAAAGTAGTTTTTAAAACACAGCACTACTTTGTTTACAGTAGTAACGTCTGCTGTTTTTGTTCCTTTATGAATCCTATGGATCCTTGTTCCTATAAGCATGTTCCCCTTTGGGAACTCGAGCTTGCATCCGAAAACGCTATTGGGAATGCTATTGGTGAACCAAGCTCTGAATCCACATGTAATCTGTCTAATAGAAGAGTGTGACGTCATGAGTGGGTGACATAAGCGACCAGGAAGCTATAAAAGCATGTGTGCCGGCAATGCTGTCAGCTTCTTTCATTCAGCGAAATGCTCTGTGTCTGTTGTTTCACGCCAGTTTGTGCCAGGTTGCACAGCTTTCTTTGAGTGAAACATGTCTGTTAACAAGGGCAATATTGTGAGTGAGGGCAGATCGCGTTTTAGACTGTGTTCCTCCCTGTCAGCGATATATTCCTGATGGGGATACACACAGTTTGTGCGTGGTCTGCCTGGGATCGGAGCATACAATGTTAGCCCTTGAGGGGGCTAGCTGTCCGCATTGTGATCACTTTCCAGTGCGAGTGCTTCGATCCCAGAAGGCTCTCTTCAAGGAGGAATCCTTCACCAGCATTCCCCACGGTGCTGGCCCCGCTTCCGGCGAGGCAGAACGGTAGCTCCATTCGTAGGTTTGCAGCTAGATCTGCTGGAGGGAATGGAGATGGGTGATCCCCAGAGGCTCTTCACTTCATGGTGTGGGGACCGCCAGTTAGGCCCAGTCAACTGCCTGATCGGTACAGTTCTGGAGTTCTTGCAGGCTCGTTTCTCCACAGGGATATCCCACTACACTTTAAGGGTGCTCATGGCAATCTCAGCTGCTGGCACTAGACACATAAAGTTAAGCTTCTGGTGGTCAGGCTCCCGAAAGGGAGGAGGATGAAAGGCCTGAAGTACGATGGGCCGTGGTACTGAGGTGGGAACTTTAGGGAGGTATCCCGCCCCGGGGATACAGGAAGGCTTTGGCCATACCAGGTGCAAAGTCGAAGATAGAAGGGGCCACTGAGAGGGCCTGTAAGTCTCCAACTCTCTTGAGAGAAGTGATCGCCAGAAGAAACGTAGTCTTGAGAGTAAGGAGACGATCAGAAATCTCTTCTAAAGGCTCGAACGGAGGGTTACAGA
This sequence comes from Garra rufa, assembly GCF_049309525.1. Taxonomy (NCBI): domain Eukaryota; kingdom Metazoa; phylum Chordata; class Actinopteri; order Cypriniformes; family Cyprinidae; genus Garra; species Garra rufa. Next base: position 19,530,178 of record NC_133373.1, read on the forward strand.
GAGCTTCTAGCACCACAGCCAGGTTCCAGGGAGGGACGCAAAAGCATATCGGAGGCCTCAGCCTCAGCGCACCGCGGAGGAAACGTGTAACTAGAGGGTTTCTGGCCACTGAGGAACCACCGAGAGGGGCGTGGTAGGCCGCAATGGTCACCACGTAAACCGTCAGGGTGGAGTGGGTCAACCCTGTGGAGACACTGGCCTGCAGGAACTCCAGCACTGTACCAACTAGTCAGTTAACTGGGTCAAGCAGACGATCTCCGCACCAAGAAGTGAAGAGTCTCTACTTCAAGGCGTACAGTTTTCTCGTGGAAGGAGCTCTGGATGGTCTTCACAACCTCGGTTGAGAGACTGGAAGCCCCCTCAGAGGCCACACCCACAACCCATCTTTCATGAAGTTTCCATGCTGCCAAAGAGTCTACTAAGGGAATCAGTCTCTCAAGACTGACCTTTGGTGTTAGAGGAACAGCTAGCTTGGGGTCTTGAAGCGGCGAACCAGCAGGAAGCCGCCCAGTTAGCTGTTTGGGGAACCTCCATGGAGGTGGCACTCGCAGGAGACCGCTGCACCCTGAAGCACCAAAGGTGGCAGGGTTGGAAGAACAGCCTCCTGAGGGCGCTGAGGAGAGACGGTCACCGTATGATGAGGTGTTAGCCGCTCTTCCCCAGAGGGGAATGCCATAGCAATCAGGGCTTCTTAGTCAGGGCCTTCTTGGACTGCAAGACCATCCTCAGGTCAGTCTTGGACTTAGAAGACCCCGGCTTATAGTGTTGGAGGCGATGCTCTGCTTTTGAGGTATGAGGTATGAGGTGCTGGCATGCGGGGAGGGCTGCTGATGCCCTGCAGCCCCCTGAGCTGGAGAACGGCGAGGGAGGTACCGCTGAAACGCCGCCACTTGTTTGCGTGCCTCCTGGTGCTTGTCGACGACTGAGTTGACAGCGACGCCGAACAGACCCGAAGACACAAGCAGGGCGTCCATAGGGAAGACCTTGTCCTTCTCTTTGATGTTGGACAAGGTCAACCAAAGGTGCCTATCTGCAGCCACTATAGCTGCCATCAACCTGAGGTCACCACGCCTGTGACGTCTCACTGTTCCATTGGACTGATTACACACATGATTCAGAGCGTGCTCACACTGAAGGCGTTCCCCTAGCGTTTTGACGCAGCTCGAAGTTCCTGGAAGGGAACCACCTGCGATTTACTTTCTGTATCTCATTAAAAATAAACTAGACACTTGCTTTTTCATTTAAGGAAGAGGTGATAAGGATTTACTTGCAGCACTTACTGTATTTAACAAAACCATAACAAAGGAAGGTAGTCCAAAGGGATAATATAAACATAATGATGTCACATCTAGATGATATCACCATTTTTCAATCCCTCAATCCCATTAATATTACCAAGGGATCCTAAACACAATGTGATGTCTCTAATGACAGTGTAAACAATATAAAAAATAACTGTTTAAAATCTAGAACCATAAACTTTGAAAATAACGTCTGAAAAAATGTTGGCTTTATTAGTCTGGATAACACTTTACAACAGCTTACATTTGTTAACAGTAGTTGTTAGTTAACATGAAATAACAATGCACAATACTTCTAAAGCATTACCTGAAAGAGTTATCTTAGTTTAAGACAACAGTGCGTTGGGTTAAGGATGTAGAATATCTCATCATAATCAAGTTTCATTGACAGTTTGCTTTCAAAAGAGATGCTTGTGAGTTTGTCTGTAAGCACCTAGTTAAGCTTGTGAATGCTGGAGTCCTTTGAAAATATGCTGTCATTTAAGAGACTGGTGTGAGCCCACCTGAATTACATTATGGTTTGACAACACATTTGCAATTGACATTACAATACTTTTAATGAAACCATATTAGGCAAACAAGTCAGATATGGCAGATAGATACTACATCCTGCAAAATCTGCTTAAACAAGGGACTTATGCAGGGTCCTGTTTATGGACTTCAGCTCATCTCTTTCAACTCTGACAAACAGAAAAGCAGCTAGTAACAATGGGGAAATTCACTTCCAACACATGCACAATCAGCAGCAGTGCCTCCTACCTGATACATACTCTATCCACTATTCTTCTTCCTGTACAGATATGACTGCACTGACAAAGACTCTTTTGTCAAACTTATGAAGTCTGCAGACGACACTACAGGCGACACTGACCCATAGCTTCTTCACTCATTCCGGTTTCCCTTTAACACATTCTGTTGACTATAAGTAATGTTGCACCTACATGGCTACTATTTCTCATTAGAGTGTTAGTAGATTATTAGTAGACTGGTAGGGTTGTGATTAGAGTAAGTTGACATGTACTTGCAAAGTTACTTATAGTCAGTAGATTGTCTGTTGGGAGACCATCACAATAAAGAGTTAGCAGGTATTAAGTAGACAGTCTACTAATACTCTAATGAGAGTTGACATGTATTGACATGTATGTGCAACATTACTTAGTGTCAACAGAATGTTCAAAAGGAACCATCAAAATAAAGTGTTACCCTACTTCCATCTCATCTGCTAAACCTACTGATCTCTTCTACTGTCTATACTTCTGTCTGAATCAATTTCAGTGAATCACAGTAAATACCTGTCATGCTGCTGTATACTGAATCATTTGTAAAGGTTTGACTGGACATAGAAGTATAGCCATAAAAGTATTGTCCAGCAATAGTCCAGCCTAGACATGGCAAAGGCCTGGATGAGAAAGTTGTGCAGCATGCTCTGTTACGTAGGGCTTGATCTTCCTGAAGTTGCGCATTCCAAACCTGCATGATCATGCTGTCTTTGTAATGCTGCCTTTAAAGGTTCAAATTCATATTTAACAAGCATAACAACAGAAAGAACAGAAAAGTAAGAAAATACAAAAAGTATTTCTACTCCAGGCAAAATGTAATTCACAAGCAAGCTTGTTTCAAAACATGCAATGGCCCAGTGAAAAAGGTGAAATAACCATCTATTAACAAAGACTGCAGGTAATGTTTGATTAAGATTGTCCTTAAGTATTCAGTGTTCAACAATGAGGAAGTTCACCAGCAGGGGGAAGCATGCGCTTCAGTGCAGGAGGTTGCACAAAGGTAGCTGACAAGGGAACATTGAAATGGAAACTTATAAGAAAAAAATAACAGAAAACAAACAGAACCACAATGTGGAAAATGTTGAAAAATTATACAAAAACAACAGGAAGAAAGCAATGATTGAGCAATGAAATCTACATTCAACCAATGTAAATAAGTGGGAATAGACTAGCAAAGATGATAGTCATATTGGTGGTCCACAATATGGTGGACAAAGTACCACGTTCTAAATAAATAAATAAAGCTGTTCGCCAATCGGTAAAGACATCACATCATGTCATTATTGGAAGCTCCAGTTGGCATAGAAACACTACATGTCAGATTTTGTTGATGATTTGCGATATGTTATTTAAATGTTAGTGTGGCAAGCAGTGGTGGACGAAGTACACAAATCAAGTACTTGAGTAAAAGTACAGATACGTATAATAGAATATTACTCCAGTAAAAGTAAAAGTACTCCTTTTTCAATTTTACTTGAGTGAAAGTACAAAAGTAATACATTTTTTGTGTACTTAAGTAAAAAAGTACTGAACTATTTTGATATTTTATAAAGGTTACTTAATTTAATTTTATATTAGCATATATATATATATATATTTATTTATTTTATTTATTTATTTTTTTAAACATCCTACTGTTCAAAAAGCCTTGGATTTTCCCAAAATAATCACTAGCCTACATGGAGTCAAGTGTTGTTGATATGGACAACGTTGACAAGAGTGATGTTCACTGTGAAGCTTACATTGCCATGTACCTGAGAGAAAACTGATTTGACCATCTCATTTCGACCAGTAAGAAAAGGTGTTATTTTTAAAGCTTGTTATTTTGCAGAACGGCACAGTTATAAATGATAGGAGAATAAGGCCTGAAGTTAAGAAGAAAAATGTAATTATTTTTCATAATATTTTTCTTTTTTCTCAAACATTGTCTGTGTAAAAACACTCCTGGCCAAATGCCCAGAGAGGGCTTTACTTCCCACTTTGATAATTACTGTAGTTCTGTACCATGTTCTGAACATCACATCTTTTGTTTTTCCCTCAGATGTAAACTGTCTAGGTGGTTGATTATAAATATGTGGACTTCATATCTGAAAATTACCTCAACTTAGCACCAGCAAGCTTGTTTGTTAGGAAGTTAGCATCAGCTATATTTACTTATTTTCAGTATGGTTATGAATAAACATTTGTATAAACATCTGTCTACTAGGCTAGTTGATCCGAACAATATAAAAAAGTATACCGTTAATAAACAATTTAAAAACAGACGTCACATAAGGATACATACGTAGCATTTTAATAAAACTGTTAATGTTACAGCAGCGAATATGAACGGGCATGAGTTATTTTATTTAATCCGTTGTTTTAATGTTTTTTGACCTAAAAAGAGACAATGATGTTAAGTTAATGTGTCTGCATTCAAGCATTTCAGAGGGCTTAAATACATCACCCTCTACAGCAGATTTAGTTCGCAAACAACTGACAGTTACAATAATTAATCCTAAAATGCGACATTATAACTTACTTTTCGCAGCATCACTCGCGCACGAGCTCACATGATCTCCCGGTTCTTGTTTGTGAATCCAGTTGACGGGAGACTCGCTCTAAACGGCTCATTTGAATCAAAAAGTTGTCGACTCGAGAACAGCTGCAATTGGATCAGTCCAATTCGTGAATGAATCGTTTGTTGCGATTTGCGAACCGATTGAAAATAATCAGTTTGTTCATTAATCAGACACCGCTTCTGCATCTCGGAACACGTGATATATTATAAGGAGTAACGACATGTTTTTGAAATGTAGTGAAGTAAAAAGTACGATCTTATGCCTTGGAATGTAGTGAAGTAAAAGTAAAAGTTACTCAAAATAAAACTACTCCAGTAAAGTACAGACACTTGAAAAATGTACTTAAGTACAGTAACGAAGTACAACTACTTCGTTACTGTCCACCACTGGTGGCAAGCAGCTTCTATGATTTCATGATTCCCCCATTTCAGTAGACGGGACTTGGTCTTGGATGGAAAAAATAGCTGCCCAGATGCATTGTATGCCCACAGAGTGAACAGATTTTCCTTGAAAGAGACTTTGAGGTCAGTGGGAAAGAATGTGTCACAGTAAATCAGCAAGGAAAGTAACATAGACTTTTTCACAGACACCATATTTCCTTGTTGCTGTTGCTGATTCACGCAGAGATGATAAACAAAGAATTTTCCATTGGAATAACAGCAGTCATATTTAAAACTGACCAGAAACATTGTGTCTGAGGAGAGATTAAATTTGCTAATTCAAGAGAGATTTACAGCAGTCAAATGTCATATTGTGTAGTTCTGGTGGTCAACAAGATTGCTCGGGGAAATCTCAAGCCAACACAACATACAAAGGAAATCTGTACACATTCCCAGTGTATGTTGTCTGTGGCCAACTTAGTTTGCTAAGCCAAGCCACAGTATTCACAATTGGGCAAGTTAAATGCACTGAAGAAATTCACGAAGTCTTTAGTGATCTTTTAAAATGCTCAGCCATATGCAGTGCACACAACATGTAGGCTTTTACTGCCACTAATCCAAAAGGAAAAAAAGAGCTACGATAGATGGAAGAGAACAGGGTTATTGAGCCAGTGACTGACCCTACTGTTATGCATCCATGGTGCAAGCCCTAAAACAGAATGGCAAGGTACTTTTCTGTTTAGACTTAAAAAAATTAAACAAGGCTATGTCTGTCCATCCTAAAGATTTTCATGCTGCATTAGTCTTTGGATGATACCTCTGCAGCCAAAAAGCATCAAGTGAACCACATTTATAACAGATACACCTTCCATTTGGCATCACAAGTGCTCTTGCTAGGGTATTGAAGTACAGAATATATAATTGCCAATGCTAAAGTGCCCTTTCGATCCAATTTGTGTCCCCCAAACCACAATTTCAACTGAGGGGGACCCAAACTACCACTGCCTGGACCACCACTGCTTTCATAATTTCTACCCTGCACACGCCACTGTCAGTAAGTATGTTCCATTTGGTAATCCTTCACGCCCACTTGAATACTTGAGCCAAATAGAGGAAATACATCATGTAAGTTTTCTTTTTTTTTTGGGGGGGGGGGGGGTGTTTTTCCATTTTTCTTTGATAGGACAGTGGAGACATGAAAGGAAGTGAATGGGAGACAGAGATGAGAGGTGGGATCGGGAAAGGTCCACGAGGTGGGATTTGATCACGGGACACCCGAGGCGCAACTGCACCATATGGTCGGCGCACAACATACATCATGTAAGTAGACAAGTGGTCAAGTGCAAGGACCACAAGAGTGTGTATTTGGACAGATCCAATCTTCTGCTGCATTGTTAAAGACTGTTAATGAGACTGATCAAGATAAGATGCTGCTCATGAGACCGTACAAGCCAACTGTACAATATGCGCTAGGCAAAATTTTGATAGTAGACAATACCCTATGACAAAGTCCAGTGAGGGTGAAGTCAAAAACATCAAAGCTCATTCACATGTTGAGATGTTGCACCTGTTGTGGATAAAATGCTGGCAGGTCTATCATAACTCAGAAGCCATCAGGGCAGCTACAGCTGCTGATAGTAATTATATCCAGTCAGTATGTCCCTTGCAGCATCCTGTCTGTTCACAAAGGAATGTATGAAATAAACAACGGCATTACAGTTTGGGAAAGTGTAAGGAGTGGGCTAAGACATCTAAGTAAGATGTAAAGAGAAAGACACAGTGAAGAAACAATGAAAAGTCCTGGCGTTGATACAGATGATTAGAAGGCCTCTTGTCCACTCAGATTCAAGGTTTATTTAATAAACTTTAATAAATCACCTCTCTGAATCTTCAATTTTTCAGTTTTGCTGGTACTTTGTCACTTCCCTCAACCCACAGTGATCATTAAAAACAGAAAAATACCTTTATTTTCAGAGAAAGTGTTCTCCCTTTTATGCTGTGCACTGTATACAAACGTATTGTTCATTATATCAATGAGGATACAAAATCAACAAGACAGGCAAATATGGTTCTTAAAGGTCAATGAGTTAAAATAAAACTGAATGAATAAATCAATAAATCAGTTAGCATTTTGACATTTTCTTTTAATTTTCTTTGGTCTTGTTTTCATGCACAGTGAACAATAAGCGCTTATTCTAGCTTTGATTAAAGGTGTTTAATTCCTCTACACTTTTCTCAACCTGTTTTAGTGTTGCTCTAATTATTATTTAGCAGGCAGAGTATTTTTAAAGATCATTTAAGGAAAGAATCTGATTATAGTATGTCTTATAGTATGTGTAGAGAGGAGACAATCTTATTATAATAATAGTATGTCTTAATAAATTTAAAGATTAGCGACACTCCTGTTTGGTACTGGGATGGGTCAGCATAAATTCCACTGTAAATGTCTACAGTAACAGTTGCGTCTCATTTCGGAGGACACCTCCGGAGGTCGCATTTGCAGGCTGCATGTCTATGGAAGCAGATTAGTCTCATTAATAATTCACGCAAAAGACACGATGCACACATGCGTGTCCCAATTCACGTGCACGAAAAAAAATATTCACAAAAAAACAATTTACGTGCAAAAAAAATAAATAATATAAATTCATAAAATATGTTTCACAAATTGCAAAACACAATTCACAGATTTACAACTGTGTACAACAATTTTGAATGTTTAAAAATCACGAGTGTATCCCGGACTGTGAATATATGAATAGCCTTTTTTGCGTGTGTATTTTTTAGACTTGCGTGTGTGTTTTTGAGACTTTCCTGGCAGCGAACTCCTCCCACGCGGGTCACTCTTACACTTTAGCCAATCAGATTTGAGCCTGTCGATCGACCAATCATAACCCACTGTGGGTGTGCCTACCTTACGTTATGTCATCAGTGCGAGTCCATAGTTCCAGAATCCAGATACGATTCAGCTGTTGGTAGTCTCATTTAAGGTAACTAGCCTAGTAAAGGTGTATTGTTTTATTTTGCATGCTTAAAAACTAAAGGTAAAGTCGTTTAGACACACTCGTTAATGTGACCAGTGTAAGCCAGCGGCTGCTATGAAAACAGATAGTGTTGCCAAAGATGCTGTCTTGTGTTAGCCACAATGTCCTGTATATTGGCCAAAATGAAGAAAGAATTCTGTTACTTGCCATGTTTTTGTTTAAACCTCTGCCCAGTCTAGCTCCCACTTAGCACTGACCCTGCCTTTATTATTATAGCTTTATGTAATGATAAATAGACCTCACGAGAACTCACCCAGCCAGCACATGACCGACCTTCAACGTTGAAATTTGGGTGAAATAAGGTCAGTTGTTGTTTAAACAGTGAAACAACGTTGATGTGACGTTGAATGCTAAATGGTTGAAGCAGAGCCATAGAGAAAGAGAGTTGCGACACGCTTTGATCTCGCCGCCGCGCGGTCACGTGGTTCGTGGAGCGCCCAATAGTTCCAAACAACTCCGCGCTGTCAATGTGCTTGAATGGGTTTAAGTAGGATAGAAGCAGTTTTACTATATTTGCAGCAATTTCGAGTAATTATTAACACATAATGTGCATTGATTGTGTATTGATAACTTCTCTGAATACGCTTTACAATCGCATTTTATTCTGAGCATTGATAAAGAGACATAATTAATATGTTCTCATACTTTTTGGCAGTCAAATGTGACCAAACACCTTAAGTGTAACTTTTATTCAATTAAATAATTGTTATATATAGTTCAGTTTTATTTAGTTAATATTTTGAGGAGTTTTTTTTTTTTTTTTTTTTTTTTACTAAATAATATGTGAAATAATGATCCTGAAGATTTAAAAGATAACATTTTCTAATATAGTATTTATATTACAGTTAGTGTGCTATTTAAGGTAAAATACATTTGAATGTGTATTTGGACATGATCAAACACTCTCTTTTTTATATGTTTTGATATAACGATTTAATGTTAAATAAGTAAAAAAGTAATTTATTTGTGTTATTTTATGATATTCAAATATACAACATAACTGAATATTATAAAAGGCAAGCAAAAATGGTATTTGACATAATAGAAAAGATGAAAATAGTGTTTAAAAAAACACAAGGCAACGAATTGCATTCAGCATACATTTTTTTATCGTATTTCTTGAATGCAGTCTTTACTGAAACTCATTCAATATCCTACAGTGAGAGAAAGATTGCAAAAAGACTAAAAACGTAAAAATATGACAATTAGTATCTGGTTATGGTCGCTATTATGGTGTTTCTCACGTTATCTAACTGCATTTACAGTATAACTGTTTATTTTTTAACGATAAACATTAACTACAACACGCTTTATAAAATACCAATACTGGCCAGTTTTCCAATAGGTCAACTGATGCGTTAAAATGTAAAAAAAAAAATGCAGTAATTTCTTCAATTTACCGGCGACAGTGCTTGAGAAGCGCTGAAATGAATGGGCTTCTATGGAGGAGCTATTGGTTGTTTGGAACTATTGGCCGCTCCATGACACGCTTTACTTCCGCATTCCTCAGTTCCTATGGAAGCCTATGGGAGTGTCGCAACTCTGTTTCTCTATGGCTCTGGGTTGAAGATCAATCAACACATGACCGAAATTCAACGTTGAAATTTGTTTGAAATTAGGTCGGTTGTTGTTTCAACGGTAAAACAACTTTAATAAAACTTTGAATGCTAAACGGTTATATATGCTTTCAAAAGCAAGTGCTTAAATTATAATATTAATAATAATAATAATAATTAACAAGGTTAACTTATAAATCAACATAAGATATGTCTTCAGCATACAAAGAAATGTTTGCCTTTTAAATGATTATGGACATTATTATTTCATGAAACTTATTATAAAATATAAGTGTATTTAAATATAAATCATCACCAACAATAAAACTAAATACATTTCGTTTACAAATGCTGAAACAATTCCTAATGGTTGTTTTACCTTACTGCTTTGATCATGATTGGTTCATCTGGCTGTCATTCAGGAAACTGACAGGTGAAACTGCGCGCCTTTGTAATTTAAAAAAATTCGACCGTTACCGCATTTTCTAGTGAGGCTGTGAGCTGCATAGAATGTATGACAGCTGCTGCTTACAGAAATTATTCAGTTGGTCCCGAATTATTTTATATTTTCCTGTTATATTTTTATTTTGAGCGTATTTGAATTGTGAGATCCCAACGGAGAACAAAAACCGGAACACAGAGGAAATAGACGTGAGCTGCGAGTCTCTGAAAACATAAAGCACTGGCTAAATCAGGTAAGACAAGTATTTATTATTACCTTTTAAAAAATAGTACAATAGTTTACAAATTGGTAAAGGACATGTAAACTGCAGAAGTTAAATACTTGAGTGTGTGTGTTTGTGCTGCTTTATTATCACAGACAGCAAAAGTTAGAAGCTAATCGCATTTAGAGCGCTAGCAATATTAGCTCATCTGGTCGTATATATATCTGGTGTTGTTGTGTGTTGCTAGTATTTGTTAATGTCTGTCTTTTAGAGATTCACATTTTTCTATATAAATGCCATGCATTACTGCAGATGTGTTTACATTTTAATCCTATAATAACAGTCCTAAAGATGACATACTTTATCTTTCTTTTCTGAATATCATATAACGGCAAATGTCTTTAATTAAAATTAATTAAGATTGTTTAAAGGAATGGTTTAAAACGAAAAACAGCTTTTTAAGAAAATTTCAGTAAACCATTTACTCTTTCTCCTTGTAGAGTCATGAAGGATCCAGCTTTTTGGCAGTTTGGTAAGGAATAGTTCATCTGCTACTTTGCACTCTCAGTTCTGGTAGAGATTCATTGATCTTTTGTTATTAGTTTATTTAATGTAATACAAATGTACTCAATATGATTTTACTTGTTTCACTAAGTATACTGTTTTGTTAGAATTGTGATTAAAACCATGTTGTTTTAAATATTAATCTGAATACGTCAAAATGTGTTTAATGAAGTGTTGTGCACTTTGTTTCCAACTCCACTGTTATTGGACTGTAAAGTAAAAATATTGTACAAGATTTGTTTTGCATTGAGTGTTTTCAGTTAAAGATATTCAACAGTATCAACGTTGGTATTTTATGAAATTTTATTTTTGGTGTTTTTGTTTATGCAGGACAGCACAGAAAGCACACAAGTGGGGGAGAGAGGAGAGGACAGCATCAGAAAGGACCTAGAGCTGGGACTCTTTCAAAGATCACCCGAAGCACAACCATGATATATGCCATCAGAATTTGAAGAAACATTTTGGCTTAAAATAATAAATACATTTCATTTAAGGTATTTCCTACATAAAGAATTTTAAGGCGATTGCTTTTTGATCCCTTCACCACGACATGGTTTCTTGTTGCAGGTTCTATTCTCAAAGTCTTTTACCCATTTGCACTGCACAAATGTACACATCTCTTATAATGAGACACATTTGTAAACCTGTTTTCACAGAACCATAGTTAACCACCAAAATAAGAGATCAAGTGGTTTTAGTCAAAAAAAGGTTTCTCTTGTGCAGCGCAAAATATGCATGTTATTGCACAAAAACTTTTGAGTCTTTAACCTTCTGGGGTCTAGGAATTTGGAGAAGTTTAAACCCTGACATCTGTGTGTTTTTTTTTCAGTATCTGAAAAAAATACACTACGAGTCAAAGTTTTTGGACAGTAAGGTTTTTTTTTAATTATTATTAAATAATTTAATATTATTTAAAATATTTTAAAATGTAATTTATTCCTGTTACTCCAGTCATCAGTGTCACATGAACTTTTAGAAATCATCCTAATATGCTGTTCAAGTTATTATTATCAATATTTAAGCAGTAGATTTTTTTTCAGGATTCTTTGATGAATAGTAAGATCCAAAGATTAGCATTTACTTCAAAAAAAAAATCATTTGTAAAATTATATACCATACTTCAAAACTTTTATTTAACAAGGATGCTTTACATTGATCAAAAGTGATAATAAAGACATTTATAATATTACAATAGATTTCTATATCAGATAAATTGTTTCATTTTCAGTTCATCAAAGCAAACTGAAAGAATTCTACAGAGTTGTTTCAACAATTTTTTGAGCAGCAAATCAGAATATTAGAATGATTTCTGAAGGTGACTGGATCATGAGTAATGATGATAAAAAAATCAGTTTTGACATCACAGGATTAAATTACATTTTCAAATATCTTCAAATGAAAAACATTTTAAATAGTACAAATATATTTTATTACAATTTTTTGTACTTGGATTGGTGAGCAGAAGACGTAAAAAACATTTAAAATTTTACTGTGAGAAACTTCTGACTGGTAATGTGTAATAAAGTCTGATTACTTTGTATTCATCACAAACTGGGCTACAATAACATGTGAGCAGAATTAATGTATTTGTATTGTTTTTGGAAAATGTTTTCGACATACAGTGTATGTTTCCAAAATAAAACTTGTTTTATAATATTGATCATGTGTTAGTTCATTGAAGTTGATACCATTGCTGCTAGTCATTTGAACTAGTATGCACCTACAGTGTTGATCTAAATGTAAACTGGTTCTAATTGGATGTACAGTTGTGTATTCACCGTTGTTGAAAGGTAAGTCAGACAGTGAAACTAAGTCGCGATTTCAACGTTGAATCAACGTCATAATATCAACGTTGAAAATTTTTGCAAATCCGAAAAGTTTTTCACCGTTGATTCAACGTCGACAGATGACCATAAACCGAAAGGTAAGAGGGTGAAACAAAGTCGCGATTTCAACGGTGAATCAACGTTGTTACTTCCACGTTGAAAAGACGTCACAATATCAACGTTGAAATTTTTTGCAAATCCGAAAGGTTTTTCACCGTTGATCCAACTGTGGTACCTGATGTTGTTTCAACGGTGAATCAACGTTGAAATGCCGGCTGGGCAGTGTATGAATAACGGTGTGTTTGTACTAACCATTTGTGCAACTGGATGCAGTGTTTAATTAAAACACACTAATCATTTTCCTTGCATTTTTTCAGGATTTAACACTTTGGAACAACATCTGGATGACAGATACAGACCTCTTCATTCACATTAATCTTTATCTCTTTTATGTACTTTACCTTTATGCATTATTTTTTTAAATGTAATCAACATTCATTTACTTTTTTTAAATATTATATTATTGTGATTAACCATGTTTAATTTTATGTTGAGCAGTGATGTAAAAATCTTTGAGATTACAATACACAAGATGATGTTGGTTAGCAGATGTTAGGTTAGCAAGATGATGTTAGGTTATTGTATTTGCTTCAGTATTACCAGTTGGGGAATTTGCTGGTCAGTCAAACAGACTGATCATAAAAAGGAATGCACCATTCAGTATACTTCATTCAAGTTCCGACTTGTTTTGAATGTTTTAATTCTGGCATAAAACCAGAACATTTACCAATGCATAACAAAGCTTTATGCCTCAACAAATACAAAGTCATAGGGTACCATTCTAAAAGAAATGTAGTAATAATGCATGACTTAAATCAGTCGAAACTGTCAAAATGGATGGGTTGCAGCATGACTGTTTTGAAAGAGTTACAGTTCCAAATGAAACTTCTAGATTCACATCACCTCATAATTTGTGGCAGAGGTTGAATTAGGAGCAGCTACTTGTACATCATAAGCCTCACAATTCTGAAATAAAAGGAGACTGCTTGAAAAATATCCAAATAGATCATTTTCTATTTATTTACATGTCCCATCTGTAAAAACCTTATTTTATGCTTTACATTGAGTTCATAATTTTAATATCTTTATGCGGTATGGTATCCACGTGAATGATTCTTTATTAAATAAACATAACAATCGATAAATATTAAAACATAATACACTCTGAGCAGCTGCTGGCTTACACTGGTCATGTTAACGAGTGTGTCTAAACGACCGATTTTTAAGTAAGCATGCAGTATAAAACAAAATGAGACGATCAACAGCTGAATCGTATCGGGACTCACTAAATTCCAGGGGTTTCATTACCACGACGTAAAATGGGCGTCCCTGGGGGCGTTGGGAAAACGCCCCTTTCTAAAAAAAAATTATTAAGAGAGGTCACCGATCATGCGCAGTAAGTCAGTTTTTTTTGCGCGGGCATTTCAAAACCTAGGATCAGCACTGATGGATAATGAAGGACAACACAGTCATACAGGTTATTTTTATGTTTTAAAATCTTAAATTAAAACGATTTTCGAAAACAAATAAACAGCCGTTATAGAAATGTAAAACGTGTAGCGTCTATTTACGAAAATAAATCATGGTTTACAACGGTATCGTGGCCAGGTAACGTTATTTCAAGACACTGTAACGTTATATGAATATAATTATGAAGGGCACGAAACCCCTGTGATTGTGGACAGGTATTTCAAGATATTGTATATGAATATAATTATGAAGTGCACGAAACCCCTGCGATCGTGGACAGGTATTTCAAGACACTGTAACGTTATATAATTATGAAGTGCACGAAACCCCTGCGAACGTGGACAGGTATTTCAAGATATTGTATATGAATATGATTAACAAGTGCATGAAAACCCTGCGATCTTGGACAGGTATTTCAAAATACTGTATATGAATATAATTATGAAGTGCACGAAACCCCTGCGATCGTGGACAGGTATTTCAAGACACTGTATGAATATAATTATGAAGTGCACGAAACCCCTGCGAACGTGGACAGGTATTTCAAGATATTGTATATGAATATGATTAACAAGTGCACGAAAACCCTGCAATCTTGGACAGGTATTTCAAAATACTGTATATGAATATAATTATGAAGTGCACGAAACCCCTGCGATCGTGGACAGGTATTTCAAGACACTGTATGAATATAATTATGAAGTGCACGAAACCCCTGTGATCGCAGGTATTTCAAAATACTGTATATGAATATAATTATGAAGTGCACAAACCCCTGTGATCGTGGCCAGGTATTTCAAGACACTGTATGAATATAATTATGAAGTGCACGAAACCCCTGTGATCGTGGACAGGTATTTCAAAATACTGTATGAATATAATTATGAAGTGCACGAAACCCCTGTGATCGTGGACAGGTATTTCAAAATACTGTATGAATATAATTATGAAGTGCACAAACCCCTGTGATCGTGGACAGGTATTTCAAAATACTGTATATGAATATAATTATAAAGTGCACAAACCCCTGTGATCGTGGACAGGTATTTCAAAATACTGTATATGAATATAATTATGAAGTGCACAAACCCCTGTGATCGTGGCCAGGTATTTCAAGACACTGTATGAATATAATTATGAAGTGCACAAACCCCTGTGATCGTGGACAGGTATTTCAAAATACTGTATATGAATATAATTATGAAGTGCACAAACCCCTGTGATCGTGGCCAGGTATTTCAAGACACTGTATGAATATAATTATGAAGTGCACGAAACCCCTGTGATCGTGGCCAGGTATTTCAAGACACTGTATGAATATAATTATGAAGTGCACGAAACCCCTGTGATCGTGGCCAGGTATTTCAAGACACTGTATGAACATAATTATGAAGTGCACGAAACCCCTGTGATCGTGGACAGGTATTTCAAAATACTGTATATGAATACAATTATGAAGTGCACAAACCCCTGTGATCGTGGACAGGTATTTCAAGACACTGTATTCATATAATTATGAAGTGCACGAAACCCCTGTGATCGTGGACAGGTATTTCAAGACACTGTATGAATATAATTATGAAGTGCACGAAACCCCTGCAATAGTGGAGGTATTTGAAGCAAATTGTTTTTCCCTAACTGCGCATGATCGGTGACCTATGCAAATTCTCAAATAGGCCACGCCTGCCTGGTGACGCAGTATCGATTACGCTGTACTGAAACCCCTGGAAAAAAGTGCATCCCGAATCGTATCTGGATTCTGGAACTATGGACTCGCACTGATGACGTAACGTAAGGTAGGCACGCCCACAGCGGGTTATGATTGATCGATCGACAGGCTCAAATCTGATTGGCTAAAGTGTACGAGTGACCCCCCGTGGGAGGAGTTAGCTGCCAGGAAAGTCTCAAAAACACACACGCAAGTCTAAAAAATACACACGCAAAAAAGGCTATTCGTACATTCACAGTCCGGGATACACTCCTGATTTTTAAACATTCAAAATTGTTGTACACAGTTGTAAATCTGTGAATTGTATTTTGCAATTTGTAAAACATATTTTATGAATTTATATTCTTATTTTTTGCACGTGAATTGGTTTTTGTGAATATATATATATATATTTTTCGTGCACGTGAATTGGGACACGCATGTGTGCGTCGTGTCTTTTGCGTGAATTATTAATGAGACTAATCTGCTTCCATACATGTCTTATTTAAGAAATATAACCATAACAACAATGACTGTTATTCCTTGTGAGGTGTAAAATACTGTAATTTATTTTTTACTTTGCAATTTAACGGTTAGCATACTTTTAAACGAGAGCTTGCTTTAACCATTCTTTCCCAAAATGTGGAAACATTTCTTTACCTGTAAATGATTCCATTGCTTTTCTTGTATTCCTGAATTCAGATTGCGATATCTGATGGAAAAACCATAAAATAACGTAGGGAATTAGAGAGGAAACAGATTGAATAAATACAATTTAGCTGAGTTCATGAGGCCTCGTGTGAGATAATAGTTAAAAGCGTTCGTCTTTCTTTACAAAACATTCTCAATCATTGAAGCAAATATATATTTTTAATAGATTAAATGTTTTATGTTTAAACATAACCATTAATTACAAGTTATTTCTGTTCCTTACCTGTTTTGAGCCTGTCTCTTCCTGTGAAACGGCACACCTGCTTTCGGTTTGTTCAGGAAACGTTCTGTACTATTCAAATTAGGGAAAGTCCACATTCCCCTTATGCAAATACTGAGAAGCGAAAATCTTAGCCATCCAATCAAGATATAGAAGAACAGGAACTGTTGTAATATTCATGTCCTGTGACAAACTGTTTCAGTAGGTGGAGTAAACATGAAAATTATTTATAACACAGTTGATAACCAAATAGCTAAACGTTTTTTCTTTTTTTTTATATAATAAAAAAAAAGAAAAAAAGTTCTTGGTAAAATCTTTATCCATTAGTTGCATAATTAAATAAAATCATAATTATTGTCCCAACCAACTCCTAA
>NC_133373.1:19547896-19596660 GCF_049309525.1 Garra rufa
AGTTCGTTAGCCGCAGCGCAGCGCTTCACGTCTGTGTGACACAAATCACAAAGTGCAGTAAACGGTAAAACAATTGCGCTACAAATGATTAAAATTAGAAATAAGATAATGATAAAAAATAAATAGTTTCCATGTATCTAGTCTTTACATCTGTCTCCTCTAGATGGCGCTGTCCCCCAAAAAATAGGGTCCTGTGGGTCCTCCTGAAACTGCAGCCTCTGAGTGGGCAGCAACATACTATTGCTTAATGACGCATAGATGTTATTTTTTACACAGCAGAATAAAGTTGCTTACGAACATAGCAAAGAAAAAAATCCTTACACATTGGACTCTAATAAGTTCACTTCCTTCAAGAAGTTAAATAATATTTTTTATTTACAATTAAAACCAAAATTCTTTTTGAAAATATAAAAGAAAATTTTTTTTTTTTAAGGCACTATTTTTTAATACAAACGGCTTTATACATTACTATTCCTACGGTTATGCAATTTTTTAATAAGCCAATCATACATATCAGACAAAAAAAAGGCTATTGAAGATGTGGAGAGTCAAATAAGCAAATAAGCAATTCATTTCAAGAATTCAATTTCTGAATTACAGTACAGTTATTAAAGTACAGTTATTGTGATCAATTATGCATTGTTTTGTTTGGTAAAATACTCTTAATAAAATGATTCATATTTATTTGTGGTAAATGAAGGGCTTAGTTTAATTTGTGTTTCCAACCAACAAAATAAAAGTCAACACTTCATTATACTGTTTTACAATGAAAAATCAAAATTCTGTCATCACAATGAAAACTATACTTCTTACAAAAGGTCACGTATTCCATAAAATTGCCATCTTTATTATATACCTCTCTCCCACCAAACTCTTAAAAAGACTGACTTACTGACTGAATATATTTATCGTTCAAATAGAATAATTATGAGGGGTGAAATTATGTTTATACAACAGCTTCCGCAATAAAATAACTTGCTTATGAAATGTCTATGTCAGTCAAGGTCTATGTCCTGTAGACACCTGTCTTTACAATCTTTCACTAGTACCCCCATCCCCACCCCCCGCATCCTGATATAGTTCAAATTTAACAGGCTGAGCATCTTATTTATCAGAAACAGCCCTGCTGAAAAAAAACCAGCATATGCTAATTAGGTATGTTTTGGTGCTGAGATGCTGGTTTTAACTGGTTTATGCTGGTCCTTTGCTGGTTAATGCTGGTCATGTTGTCATAAACCAGCAAAGGGCCAGCATAAACCAGCAAAGGACCAGCATAAACCAGCAATGGACCAGCATAAACCAGCTAAAACCAGCATCCAGCACCAAAACATACCTAACCAGCATATACTGTTTTTTTTTTTTCTTCAGCAGGGACAAAGGAAGTCTGGCAAGTAGATGCATCTAAATTTCTGTATCCAACTGTCTTCCTGGTCTTAAATTTGGTAACTCTATTGTATAGGCTTGTATAATTCATGTGTTGCTTAAGTCTGTATCCTTAGTAAGTGTAATTTCTAGACAATTAATCCTATTTAATTGGAACACCACCAATTGATAAGATATTACAGTTTAAAGGGGTGGTCTACCAGCTTTTTTTGAGGGTTTGATTGTGTTAATGGGGTACACTGTAACATGCATGCTTTAAAATGGCATTATTTTACACATATTTTACCTTCTACACCGTTTTTCTGTTCTTCTAAAAGCAGTCTTAGAAATTCGCAATGGCATTAAATTGGTTAGTTGGCCCAGTGTGTTGTGATTCGATAAACATTTCACATTCATCACCGAAAATGTTACATCTCTTACCATAAAAGGTAGTTCCATGCACTCCCAGTGTATTGTAAACAATGGTGTCAATATTGTCTTATCAATTTGAGCCCGAGTCATACCCAGAGAATTTTATTAAAGAGGATCGAGCAGAATCTATGCCTAGAGCACGACTCTAAATGCCCCAAATAAACAATTAAAAGATGAATTATCCTTTTAGACAGAGACACTGAATAAACAACACAAAAAAGTGGCCTTTCAAAATTAGGGATGCACCGATACGAATCGGCCGATAATGCTTGCGCGTTTTGTCAGTAAAGCCGGTTCTGTGTAGGAATCTTGGGCGAACAACGTACAAAACAGAAATGGCCATATTCCAAAGAAACAAAAGGACCCTCTTTCTCAGCCACAAAATTGACACATGACGATCACCAGACGCTAATTGTATGGACAGCTTTTTGTCGAGATCTGCGTCTTACGCATCCTGAGGGGAAAAACGCTCTTTGTCTCAGAGCATCCAAGGCACATGATCTGTCCAGCGTGATTCACATGATTTTTCGGATTTCCTGTCCCCCTCTCCTCTGACATTCCAACACACCCCGTCTCTCAATAGAGATACGTACACTGCAGAGACATTTCTTTAAGAAACAATCAGCTTATCAGTGTTACTATTAGAGTAAACAGTATCATATGTTTTCATGTTTTCGTTTATATGCTCGATGTGTTTTATGTGATCGTTGGAGTTTAATCTATGCATTTATATGCCTTTAGCAGTGACAAATGTTTTAGCATGCAAGCAATTTACCATGGTTTAATATGCGATGAAATATCATGATGAATGCAGTTTGTCTGAATGAATGAGAAAATGATAGTGTATACTTTATGCATTGAAATAGTTTATTGAAGTTAATAACAAAAATTGCAGAGAAATCCATATCCTAATAAGTCACGTACCAGAAGGAATTACAGGACAGAAAGGGGGTGGCGTGACCCGCCCCTTTAGCAATGCCATTGGATCCCAGCATCGTGGGACGTGCCCTAGCGGCCCGTTTAAAACTTCATGTTCCTAACAGAACTCAGCGAACTCAGAGCTCTCAGCTCTCGCCTCACGCCTTTCGCCTCTTGTGGTTTGAGTGCCCTTTCCATCTGCGCTCGACCACTCGACCAAGCAAGCGACGGTGCCATCAAAACTCTACAGAACTGAAGCTTCGTGACGGCCGAACTTTCCCAAGTCTCGCAACGCCGACTCAAAAGAACTTCCAGCGCATCAACCTGCGCAACCCGGTAACCGAAGCTCCTCTCGGCAACCAGCCCACTCCTCCACGTCGAAGGATCTCCCAAAGTACGTCATCGACCAGCAACCAACCAGAACTTTTGCTCAGACGAGCCCCCGGAACCC
Organism: Garra rufa; assembly: GCF_049309525.1. Lineage (NCBI taxonomy): Eukaryota > Metazoa > Chordata > Actinopteri > Cypriniformes > Cyprinidae > Garra > Garra rufa. The sequence goes on from NC_133373.1 coordinate 19,551,060, forward strand.
CCGTTCCCTGCACTAACGCAAGTAACAAGATCTCTCTTTACTTCGCTGAAACTGGTGCAAAATACTCCCTAAGTAGTTAAAAGCTAAGTCTCTGCTTTTGTGATTTTCTAAGGTTGCGATCTAAGAACTAGTTAAGATACTAGAACATTTGGGGTTCTCTTCAACTCAGTAATTTCTCATCCCCGGAACTGTATGAGTGTGAGTGTGTGTGTGTGTGTGTGTGTGTGTGTGTGTGTGTGTGTGTGTGTGTGTGTGTGTGTGTGTGTGTGTTTATTTGTGTTTTAGTAGAGATTAGTTTGTGTCTTTAGAGTAGTTCAATAAATCATTGTTTCATTAAAAGAAGTGTCTTGAATTTTATGTTCACAAAAGTTCTATCTGTGTTTAGATCAAGCTACCTCAGCTTTAAAATTTCCAAACATAATATTTTGGTTTATTAGTGATCTTGGCCAGGATCATAATATAAACCTTTTGGAGTTGATACAGTATACTGAATTGACGACTTCGCCGGACGAATGGTCAAGAAGTGTAATCTATTAACTCTGAATCAATTTAATCAAGTTCCGAATCTTTCGATTCGATTCATTATTTGAATCATTATAAATTTGAGCTAATTAATCCTTACATCTGTAATCAGCGGTAAATGCCATCAGGTGCGTGATTTCACGTTGAGCCGTATATACTACACACAGCCGTTGTTTACCGACGAGCTGCGCAAATCAATGTTCATTATCAGTGTGAATGTGCGCAGCTCGTCAGTGAACAACGGCTGTGTGTAGTATATACGGCTCAACGTGAAATCACGCACCTGATGGCATTTACCGCTGATTACAGAACCGGCTTTACTGACAAAACGCGCAAGTGATCGGCCGATAAGGATCAGTGCATCCCTATTCAAAATGTTAATGTTTTAACTCAATGACTCTTCTCTTCAAAGATTTTTAGTCCATATAATGCAAGGGGACAGGACCATTTCAGAAACCACACAATGTGAACACAACGGTCAGGTTTAAAATATTAGTATTTGTATTCTTCTTACATATGCCTTTGAAAAAGACCCTGATTCAGTAACAGGGGTTGCATGAATTACTTTCAAATTCACTTATGTATAGTTTTTGAAGTGTAATTTTTAGATGTCCCATACACTTGCGTTATATACAGAGAGGTGTTTTCTTTTTCTAAAACTCTTAAGTTTGTGTTCATCTGATAAATGAAAGTCTTTCTCTCCCTTTAACCATACTTCTGTATGTCTGTCAGAAAAAAAAGTACTTCTACTTTTTTAATACTTGAGTAAAATTTAAAGTTTGTTTTTAGCCAGATATTTGTACTTTTATTGAGTAAAATTTTTACGGAGTATCTGTACTTTCACTCAAGTAAAATTTTTGACTACTTTTTATACCTCTGCTCTTATAGGACATTGTTTTTTGTTTGTTTTTTTATTTATTTATTTTTGATGATCACGGATACGGGTGGTCTATGGCAGCCATGGTGGCCGCGGAGAGACATCTGTGGCTGACCCCGTTTAAGATCAAAGAGAAAGACAGGGCCTACCTTCTGGATGCCCCGCCTGTGCCTTCTGGCCTGTTCGGCGACACCGTTAATTCGGTCGTCGACAGGTTTCAGGAGGCCCGTAGACAAGCAGTAGCATTCTAGAGGTTCCTTCCTCGCCGCTCTTCGCCTCCTGTGGTTGCTGGGTGGGAACAGCCACAACTAAGTGCCGGCTCCTCATACCGGGACGCCCAGAAACAGAGCGTCCGGGTCCAGGCGGCGCTCTAAGTCGAGGGCTTCTAAGTCGAAGACAGATCTGCGGGCCATTCTTCAGGCTAAGAAGTCCTCCCACGTGAGAGAGCTGGAGTTGCGACTGAACGCCAAGAAAGTGTGCTTTCTCCATTACAGAGAACCACTTATCTGGGAGTGGTGTGGGATTTGACCACAATGCAGGCACCTCTGTCTCCTGCTCGGATTGTGTCGATCCTCTCTGCAGTCAAGAGAGTCAAAGAAGGCCAGTCACTCACTGTGTCACAGTTCCAGAAACTTTTGGGTTCTGATGGCAGCTGGGTCCAACATAATACCTTTTGGCCTGCTGTACATAAAGACCCCTGCAGTGGTGGCTCAGGACCAAGGGGTTGTCCCTGAGGGGAAACCCGCTCCGCATGATCAAGGTTACACAGCGATGCTTTCGTGCCTTAAATATATGGAGGAAACCTTAGTTCCTGTCTCAGGGCCCAGTGTTGGGCACTCCTTGTCGCCGCATCAAACTAGTGACGGATGCATCCCTCACCGGTTGGGAAAGGGTCATGAGTGGCCGCTCAGCCCGAGGTCTGTGGAGTGGCCGCCATCTCACCTGGCACATAAACTGCCTGGAGATGTTGGCCGTACTTCAGGCTCTGAAATTCTCCTGGACCTCAGAGGCCATCGTGTGTTGGTGCGCACCGACAACACAGCTGTAGTCTCATACATCAATCACCAGGGAGGTCTGCGTTCGCTCCCCAATTTACAGGCTGGCACACCAGATCCTCCTGGGCATCTCAATCAGGGAGCAGACGTCCTGTCGAGACAGGGGCCGAGGCCCAGGGAATGGAGACTGCACCCCGAGGTGGTGGAGCTCATTTGGAGAGTTTATGGCCAGGCTCAGGTGGACCTATTTGCGACTCAGGACTCATCTGTACACTTTTCCCCCAATTGCTCTGCTCCCAGGAGTTCTAGAAAGTGTGCGCCGGGACAGGTTCTTGCTACTGCTAGTAGCACCATTCTGGCTGGGCCGAGTATGGTTCTCGGACATGATTTCTCTCCTCGACGGTTCTCCATGGGAGATTCCCATCAGGAGGGATCTCCTCTCTTAGGCAGGTGACAGCTTTTGTCTACCCCATCCAGAGTTATGGAAGCTGTGGGTATGGCCCCTGAGGGGGCGCAACTCTTAGCTTCTGGTCTCTCAACTGAGGTTGTGGAGACCATTCTCCAATCCAGAGCTCCCACTACGAGGAAATTGTATGCCCAGAAGTGGAAACTTTTCACTTCTTGGAACACCAGCTCGACCCAGTCCACTGCCCAGTTGGTTCAGTGCTGGAGTTCCTGCAGGTCCGGTTCGCTGCAGGGTTGACCCAATCCACCTTGAAGGTGTATGTGGCGGCTGCACTCACCAATCATGCTTAATACTTCCTGGTCCCTACGTGCCTACGTCACCCCGCTTGTGACATCTCGTTCTCCATTGGACTGTTTACACACGTGTTTCAGAGCATGTTACGCTGAAAGCATTCCCATAACGTTCCGATGCAGCGTCTCATTCCCTCTGGGAACCATGGTTACATACGTAACCTGAAGACTTTTTTATTGTTTTAACCAATGCATTTTAGTACACTGTTACAAAAGACAAGAAAAATCTAACATTAAAGCACAAAGAGTCAAGAGTCCAACTAAAGCAAATACTGATCACAACAATGGTGGTTTGTCAATTTTGCCATATATTAATAGCGGCTGCAATAGAGTCACAAATCAACAATTTTTACATTGATTCAATGGTTGCTTGCTATCAGGGTGGTCTCTATGTGGTTGACAGAAGGCTGAGATTGGGTAGCACTATTAAAACATGTTCTGGCCCAGTACAGGCCTGGTTATAAGTTACTATTTGGCTGAGATTTGGGCCAGTTACGGCTCATGTGTGGCTCATGTCTGTAGTCCAGATTTGGGCCACACAATGGCCGTAAAACTTTGCTGAGTTTTAGGCCAAATGTAACTGCTTGCTTGGCCCAGAGCTGAGCCAGACGTCAATTGCTACGTGGATATTATTGAGGTCTGAGATAATGGAATGTTTTTATAAAATAATAATTTGTTGGATGAGCCAATGCGATGACATCTTGCAATGCATCTTGGAAATAGTAGTTGATCTACATCTACAGCATTATGCTGCGTTCACACCATATCGTAATTACCGTAATTTCGAGATGTCATGACACGTGACGTCCTACTCGGAGCTGTTCACGTTCTCGGACTCGGAATTATGGTTTTCTATGGCAACACTATCAATGCCTAAACAGAGACTATGTTGGTCAGGTGGTACAGCGGTCAGGTGTTGGTCATGTGGTACAAGTCGTAGCTCTCAGAAGACTCCCAGATTTTTTATAAAATCAATTTAATGTAAACTTTAAACTACCACACTCAAAATCAATTTAAGTGTTAGTGCTAAAAATGCATTCATATTAAATGTACTTAAGTACAAGTTTTGAAAAAATGTATATCTACTACAATACATTACTAATAGATTTTTATATATTAGCTTATTTTAAATTTAGGATTAGTATGTAAACAGTCTACTACAAATCAACTAATGTTTAAAGCATTTAAAGCACACTTTTGAAAAACACACTAATAAAACTCTTTTGTATGTTTTTTCTGTAGTATACTTTATTTTAGTACATTAAAAATTTATTTAAGTATTACTGGTGTTTAGTATACTTTTTTCAAGTGTACTAAAGTCCTTCTGAAGTATAAACATACTTTTATTTAGTATATTTATAGTGTATAACCATCACACTTTTATTTAGCACAAAAAATAACAATGTACTAAAAATGTATTTACGGGTATTTAAGTGTATTTTCATTGCATTAAATTATATATTTTTTTCACCTGGGTAATGAAGGTCCCTGGAGGAAATTCAGTGTGTCTTCTGGCTGTGATTAAATTGTAAACCCCAAAAGTCTCCATACTTCCTACATCATTTCTTTCCATTTCAGTTGTGCTCGGTGGTTTGGGTTTCCTGGTTGAAACTGGCAACACACCAGGCATCCTTTCACGTAATCTGTCACATCTTGTTGCATGCCAGGCCACTGTGTCACCTGTTTGAATGTGTCATAGGTGGTTTTGGCACCATGGTGCCCTGCACATGGTGCATCGTGGGCGTGTCTAAACATCGTCCCCCTTTGGCTCTGAGGGACTACAAACCTCGGCGCAGTTAGGGGCTCAGAGACATACATGAGGGCACCATTTTGCAGATGCAGCATGTGCTTGACAAAGTAGAGGGTATGGAAGCCGGAAGACGTGGATAGGTCAAGTGTAGAACTTGGAGGAGAGGAATGATCGAAGATGTTAGCAGCAATAGGTAGGTGTGCTGATGTGGCTTGAAGGGACAGTTCGATGTGGGAGGAGGAGAGGTTTTGCATGCCAACGGTGTGTTGGAGGCAGGTAAGAGCTGTCGCCAATGGAATGGGTGGGAGGGCATGAAATGTATTGACTGGTTGTGATGGGCAAGGGTCGCTGTTGAGCCAGACCATGCCCACTTTCAGATTGCCCTGGTGATTGTCTGAGCAGCCATCGACATACGCTGTGGGCAACAGTTTCCTTGGGCCACAGTCCAGGACGTCCTTTGCAAAGGAGTCCCTATACTTGTGTACAACTTTTTTGAGTCTTTGGCGATCTGCTTCATTGTGTTTGTTGGCATTTGGTAGGCTTTGATGTCTGTGCTTCAATGCTTTGAAGAGATTCAGGCTGACGGCTAAGTTCCTCACCCAGGGGGCTAGCACCGTATAAGACACTAAAGTGTCTTGGACATGTATGGCAGTTCTGATTTGAGGGGGACCTGAGGTTGAGTCCCACATCTGCAGTGAGCAGAGAAAGAGGTTGTGTGCTTCGTTGCTTTATCTTGGACTTGAGCTTGGCTCTGACCTTGACCTTGCTTCGTCCTGTAGTAGATTGGGGCGGTATCTGTGGTTTAACACTGCGGCCCTTTGGGGTCTACTGACTGTAACGGCAGGGGCTCGCAGAATTGTGTCCACATCTTCAGGTGCTTGAAGTCTATCAAGGGTTCAAAGCGATTAAGCAGATCTTTTCTGATAAGGAGTGGGTAGGTGTTTAGTGGTGGGATGTAAACTGGGTGGATGACATTCATCGGTCCCAGAGTTAGATGGATTGGGGCCACATGTTTTAGTTGCAGGCCCATGTGGGAATATGCTTGGAGATTCAGCTCACACCTTTGGAGTTTGAAGGTTCCGTTTGTTCTCCTGGTTCTCTCTTGGACTTCCTCAAGGAGTTCAGGTGACATTAGAGCAATGTCTGCTCCTGTGTCCAAAAGGGCTTCAACTTTGATGTGGCATTCAATGATGATGGAGAGGTAAAATTTCTTGCTATACCTTTCTCAATGAGATAGCCCAGGAGTTGAGGGACTGGGGTTTAAGATGAGAGAGGTAGGATTTTGGGACTGATTTGGTGTTTTTCGGAGATGTGGCAGACGACCAGGACAGCAGTTTTGTTTAACAGTTCATAAGCATGTCTGAGTTCATCTTTGACACTGTCAGATTCCTCTTTTATGTCGTCTAGCTGTCGAGTGAGGTAACTTATCTCAGTTCTTGCCTTGTTCAGATGCATTTCAAGGGCTTTAATTCTGCCGTTCTTGTCTCTGAGGTCCAGCCTTGCCTTTTCCAGTAGCTGCTCGGTGTACTGTAGCTTGTCGCTGAGTTCAGTGTAGGCGATGAGGGTGATGGTGGCGATGAGGGTGTGACTCAGGGAGCCAGTGATTTTTGCTAGCTCTTTGTGTCCATAGCTCTGGCTTGGATCGTGTTTCATGATGCTTGTTATATTGTTGTCCAGCTGGTCTTGTGTCTGGTGTCTGGAGAAAAGACCAGTGACTGACACAGACCTGGAGAAGGAAGAACAAACAAAACAAACAAACAACAAACAAACAAGGCCAAAACAGGGGTGTGAGTGTGGTGGTGTTGGGTGTAAGTGGTTTTGGGTGTGTTGTGGTGAGGTGAGCGTGGTTCTCCCCGATGGTGGTTGTCTGGTGTGCACGCCTCCAGCTAGCGTCGCTGCGGAGGAAGTCAAGGGGTACCCATGGGTGGTGTAGCTGGAGCAGGGAAAAGAAAGAAGAACAGCACACATAGCAAAGAACGGCATAGTTGTCGGCTGCTTCCCCCTTGGGAATTTCAACATGCCAGGACTATGATTGTTATTATAATCTCCTCCGGAATGAGGGAACATACAATAACAATGACAGTATCGGCTTTGCGGCTGGTAGGATTGACACTGTACACCAATCAGAGCATTTCTAGAAACACGTTTATGACCGGCGCCTATCAGCCCTCGCTGGACTCGTTTGGACCTTGATTGTAGGATTTCACGATGAGAGGGGGAAGTGAGAGTTAGGCACAAGTTTAAATGGCGTTCTCAGCAGCAGTGGTCAGATCAAAAAGGAGGACAGCTCTTAAAACCAAGGTAAAAGGGTGTTTTTTAACAGAATTTTTAACCAAAGTATATTATAGACTTTTCATTAAGACCCTAAAGAATCATATGAACTTGTGGAAAATGGGCATCCGATGACCCCTTTAAACTGGCAACGTAAGCAGGCGAAAAGCGAAGAGAAGAGCCTTAAATCAAATGAATCAAATTTTTATTTTTGAGATTTTTAATAGGGCTTTGATGGTTGGTTACAATTGCATCAAAAAGAGACTTAAGTTTAAAATTGCCAATATTCCTGTCAAATGGGAGGAGGGAAAAAATAAGAGGAATAGTGTACAGAGGTATAAAGTAGAGAAGCCCACAGGATGAGAGTTAAAGTTGAGAGGCGAGTGATCGAGTCACTTGTCAAACACGCTGCTTTTAGCCACAATGGATCACAAAACGCTGCATGCTAGCCGCTATCTTTTAATGCTAACGGCTTTACATAGACTTCAATGCAAATGCGTTAGCTTTCGCTAGCTTAGCTATACCAAGTCTGTTTACCTTGTAGCACCGGCTGACTGCGCCTGCGCACTTAAGGTTTACCCCGGAAAAGGTATGTTAGGATTTCCAGGTCGCGGCCGTTTCTATGGCAACCAGCTAGTCTATATAAACAACACCATAGCACATGTTGATTTAACCACACAATTTTACTTGATCAAGATTTCACAATTCTCCCAGAACCAATGCTTGGGTGCTTGCTCTTAACCGCGTCTTAAGTTCACTAGCTTTAAGTGAATAATTGGTAAAAGAGCATTAGGTAGCGAGCCTAAACATCTTAAACCGGGGAGACAGCTAAGTTGATTTTCACTCTGGAACACGCAGGGTAAAACACTAGCTGCAGAGCAGAGGCCTATTAACAAAGAAAAAAACAAGGAACACACTTGCTTTTCTTCTTTCCTTTTGTCTCAACGGACAATTCTTACGTTTACTGCAGTTTGTTCTGTAGAGTCTTGATGGCACAATCGCGTGCTTTGTCAAGCGGGTGAGAGCAGGTGAAAAGCACTCAAACCACAGCAGACGAAGGGCGAAAAGCAAAGGTGAAAGGCAACAAACTATTAGAAACATGGGATTTTAAGCTGGCCACCTATGGTCCCATGATGCTAGGATCCAATCGAATATTGCTGCGGGGCGGAGCCATGCCCCTGGGCTGTTCCACCTGGTGCATAACTCAAGAAAATAGAGTATCTGCAAGTTTTGTTATTGTCAATAGCAATTTTTCATTCATTCAGATGAGCTGCATTCATCAAGACCAATCATGTTAATACATTTGGAAACTTCTCTTTCTAAAGGCATATAATGCATAGATTAAAACTCCAATGATTACATAAAACTCATTAAGCATATAAAAGATATGAAAACATATGACTCATTGATACTGTTGCTTTAATAGCAATACCGATAAGTTGATTGTCTCTTAAAGATTATCTCTGCTGTGTGCTCTCTGTTGAAAGAGGGGGTGCATTCAGAATGTCAGAGGAAAGGGAACGGGATGGATGGATCCTGTGCCCTGCAGGCTTGTGTAAATCTGTCTTTGTCTGACAAATTGGTTAAATATCATGATTTCCTGGAGGAGGGAACACTGAGTGTCACAAGATTAGGTGTGATAAAAGAATCAATTGAGGGGGGCAGTAAAGCACAGAAAGGGTGCTGTACAAAACATGTGTGTCGGAATTGTGAACAGACAGTGAATTATTGGATAAGGGAGGCAGTTAAGAGAGAGAGGAAAATGGTACGGAAAGAGTTGGGAGAGAACAGAGTGAAAGAGAAAATAATAAGGAATGTGAGGGAGAAGTGACTGCAATGCGTGAACTTTTGAACATGTATGATGCCTTTGCTTCTCCACAAATGATACCACCACATGAACCTACTAACAAGTGTAATGTCTCTGTGTCCTCACATGTACCACTGCCGTATCATCACTATCCCGTGGCTGAGCTGCGAGCTCTGAAAGTGGACGCCGATATCAACTGCTCTCCACCAAGAAGACCAACATCACCGCGAGCAGAGGAACTAATAGCCCCACAGACACGAACTGAGGAACTGACAGGGCAGCGGCCACAGACTGTTGCCAGTTTTGACTGTTGACTATTTATTGGCTGTTGCCAATTTTGCTTATAAAATAATTATTTTTTGTCTTGTATTTTACTTAATGCTAGGGGTTTAAGAGAGAATACATAGAGAAAGTCATTATTCCTGTTTTGCAAGGGCGAAAAAGCACACTTTATTTTGTTGCAGGAAACACACTCCAAACCAGAGGATGAAAAATTTTGGGTTAATCAGTGGGGAGATAAAATTATTTTTTATCTTGGCCCACTAGATCAGCAGGTGTGGTTATTAGGGCCCGAGCCCAAAAGGGCGAAGGCCCTATTGTTCTTCTAAGGATTATTATTAGGGCCCGAGCCCAAAAGGGCGGAGGCCCTATTGTTTTTCTAAGGATTATTAGGGCCCGAGCCCAAAAGGGCGAAGACCCTATTGTTCTTCTAAGGATTATTAGGGCCCGAGCCCAAAAGGGCGAAGGCCCTATTGTTCTTCTAAGGATTCTTATTAGGGCCCGAGCCCAAAAGGGCGAAGGCCCTATTGTTCTTCTAAGGGTTATTATTAGGGCCCGAGCCCAAAAGGGCGAAGGCCCTATTGTTCTTCTAAGGGTTATTAGGGCCCGAGCCCAAAAGGGCGAAGGCCCTATTGTTTTTCTAAGGATTATTATTAGGGCCCGAGCCCAAAAGGGCGAAGGCCCTATTGTTCTTCTAAGGGTTCTTATTTTTTTTTTTTATTTTTTTTTTTAAACCTTCTGGGCACTTTTGGGGGCCTTAACATACTCAAAAACTCTTGAAAATTTGCACACACGTCGGAATCTGCGGCCATCAGGACGCCACAGAGGCTGGGACCCGGGCGTGGTTCAGGGCCTCTACAGCGCCCCCTGGAACACAGTTTGAAAACTTGATGTACTGCGCACACATACTTGCACGTATTGATATGAAACTCGGTACACATATAGATCTCACTGAGCCAAACAACTTTTGTACTCTATGTCATGGGCTGAACGCAACAGGAAGTGAGATATTTAGGGCTGTTTAAAAAGCGCATGCTCTGGAATTTAACGTACTCCTCCCAGGGTTTCCATAGGATTGTCACCAAACTCGGTCAGCATGATCTCAAGACATTGGGGACGCTAAATTGCGAGGGGATTTTTGATATCTCGAACGGTTTGGCCGTGGCAAGGCGACAAAGTTATGGCGAGAAATGAGAAACAGGAAGTGTCTAATTACTGTTGCACACATTGCTTGATTCTTATGAAACTTCACCAGTTTGTTCGTTGTATGATGCCGATTCCATAAATGTGACTATTATGAGTCAAAGTTATAGCGCCACCAACTGGCAGCAGGAAGCGTGTCATTTTCAAAATCCTTTGAAATCAGCCTCTTAATTTTACTTGATTTTCTTCAAACTTCATCAAAATAATGTCAAAACACGGCCGATGAGAATATGTAAAGGGGTCGATGATAAATCAAATGCTGTTGCCATGGCAACGTGTCAAACTTTAAAATTTGATTCCTGTCTTTTCGAGGCAGATAACATGCTTAGAATTTCATGAAACTCAACACACACGTCAATATTAATGATAATTAGACACTGGCAAAAGGTCATAAATGGGCGTGGAGCAGGCACTCTATAGCGCCATCTTTTGACAAAAGTTGGGGGGTTAGTTTTTCCTACAGTCACCAAACTCTGTACATATATTGTTCTCATCAATCTGGACAACTTTCTAAATCAAACTCATTAGCTAAGACCAACAGGAAGCCGGCTATTTTGATTTGAATGTGGATTTTTGGAAAAATCAGGCTGTAAACAAATTCACACTCCTTCTAAGAAAAATAAGGTATTCACACCAAACTTTTTTAACATGAAGAGAAGATTCTGAAGATGTTAAATTGCGAGCGAATTTGGGATATCTTGAACGGTGTTGACGTGGTGATTTTTTAAAGATGTAGTAAAAAACATAACCGTAATTTTTTTATATCTTTAAAGTGCAGCATCCAAACTCTTTACAACTTTTTTCACACAGAGATCTTATCATTCTGAGCAAGTGGTGTAAATATCAATTTTATACAAGCTTCTATGAATTAAAGAAAATTAAAAAAAGAAATTAGAAACCTGCTGTCACTCTGCCTGTGCCTGTCTGTGTTCAGTCACCATTGAGTCACTGAAGAGTGACTGAAGGGGGGAGGGGTGTAAGGGAGAGAGACCAGTGGAACATGCTGTTTTGCTTAAGACCATCTTTGAGGAAGATGCACATTGCTGTAGCGTAATCGACATAAATATGTCTGATATTTTGAGAAAATATAAAGGGTCATTAAATCTTTCATTGTTTGTATTTTGCAGTTGTTGTTTTTTATTTATTTTTACTGAACTGTACCATGAACTTGTCCTATTCAGTCACATAGCAAAAGATTAAGAAAAATACAACTTTTAAGCATGAGTGAATAATCTTCATTGTAGACAATATTTTCATAGTGTTATTTATTGAATATAAAATTATAATAATTAAAAATTTCAAGACAAACTTTGACAACAAAACAAACTTTGCTGTTATCTGTTCAAAACATCCGAAAACCATCATTTTAAGATCAGTTATATATATATCGCCCCATTAAAACACTCAACTTGATTTTTAAAGATATTTTGAAAGAATTAAGCGTTTATAGAGCACTTTGTGTATTGCTGTACACCCACATGAACTGTGTTCATGTTCATGTTAATTCACAGTACATAAACTAATTTACCTTTAAACAATATATGAATACTTTTTTTTTTAGCTTAATATTAATTAACATTAATAAATGCTATTTAATTATTGTTCATGTTAACTAATATAGTTAATGTTAACAAATGAAACTGAATGGCAACATTTTATATTTTGTGTGTATGTGTCTGTGTGTTGATTTTAAAGTCTAACCCTTTCAATTCAGTAAACTTAAAATCCAAACTAGCAGAGGGTTACTGTGAATGCATTTGCCAACTGTGCACCGTTTTCCTTATTGATTCTTAGTTATGTAGCGCTTAAGAGTGATGTCTTATAACAGGAGTCACCAGCAAAGCAATATCCACATACAAATTGTACAGATAGGTAACGATTTAAGCAGAAGTGGTGAATGTAATGCAAGCAATAATAACATTTTGTTATCATCATGAATTACATGTTCTTATCATCATCATCAGAATATAGGGAAAATGTTCACATTTGGTTCACAGTTGGCATTATCTGAAGTCCTTGCAGGGGATTAGGTTTATAGCAAACTCCTCCTAGACATTTAATGAAATCAACATTATATTTGGTCAGTCTGATCTAGAGGCCTTAGAGATGTTAAATTGTGAAGATCTTGAGTTTCAGTAAAGGGCGTGTCCGTGGCGGCCTGACAAAGTTTGATGTTTTGCCATGGACATAGGTGTAATAACTCAGCCATAAAATGTCTGATCTGCCTCAAACTTCAGAGGTTTGGTAAGAGTCCTGGCCTGAAGACACCTAAAGGCCAATATTCAGATATTATCATAGCGCCACCTGTTGACACCAGGATATATCATATCTTTCACTAACTCAAACATACCAAGGTCAATCTGCACCAAACTTCATATGTTTGATAATAGTGCTGGCCTGAACACATCTACATGCCATTTATAGGCATAGCGCCACCAGCTGCCAATGGGAAGTTTGGCACATTTAAATGACTTATGACATATTTCTCATATATTTACTGTATTAAAAGCATACTGCCCACCGTTTGCTGTTTTCCTAAAGCCACCGGTCGGCGGTGAGCCCGGGTGCGAGGGCCCGTTCATCGCTGCTTGCAGCTTTAATTATTATTATTATTATTATTATTATTTTTTTTTTTTCAAAGTTTTGGGGGATTTCGGGGACCTTAACATACACGAAAACTCTTGAAACTTTGCACACACATTGGAACCTGCGGCCATCAGGGCCGGACAGACTTTGACATGGGGGGGTCACCTGGGGGGGGCATGGCACAGCGTTAAAAATTGCGACTTTTGAAGGGCTCTGGAGCGCACAACGGTTGACCTACAGTCACCAAAATTCATACACATATAGACCTCATCGGGCCGAACAAATTTCACACTCATAGTCCGTGCTTCACCAAACAGGAAGTCGGCTATTCAGGGATGTCTAAAAAGTGCATGCAATGGAATTTGAAATACTCCTACTAGGCCTTTCCACCGATGGCCACCAAACTCGGTCAGCATGATCTCAAGACATTGGGGACGCAAAATTGCCAGGGGATTTTTGATATCTCGAACGGTTTGACCGTGACGGGGCGACAAATTTATGGCGAGAAATGAGAAACAGGAAGTGCCTAATAACTTTGACATACTTTGTCTGATTTTGACCAAACTTCAGCAGTTTGTTCATCGTCTGATGCCGATCACAGAGATGGGACTATTATGAGTCAAAGTTATAGCGCCACCAACTGGCAGCAGAAAGCGTGACGTTTTTGAAACGCTTTAAACTCAGCCTCTTAATTTTACTCAATTTGCTTCAAACTTCATCCCAATAATGTCAAAACACGACCGATAAGAATCTGTGAAGGGCGTTATCCATAACTTTTATCATGTTGCCATAGCAACGTGTTAAACTTTAACTTTAGTTTTTTGTGTTTTTGAGCCACTGAAAATGCTTAGAATTTCATGAAACTCAACACACACATCTGTATTAATGACAGTTAAACACTGATAAAAGCCCATAAATGGGCGTGGAGCAGGCGCTCCATAGCGCCACCTTTTGACAAAAGTTGGGGGGTTACTTTGTCCTACAGTCACCAAACTCGGTACATATATTGGACTCATCAAGCCGGACAACTTTCTAATTTACACCCATTAGCTACGACCAACAGGAAGTCAGCTATTTTTATTTAAATATGGATTTTTGGAAAAATCAAGCTGTGGAATTTGAAATACTCCTCCTAGACCTTTCCACCGATGGCCACCAAACTCGGTCAGCATGATCTCAAGATATTGGGAATGCAAAATTGCCAGGGGATTTTTGGTATCTCGAACGGTTTGGCGTTGGCAGGGCGACAAATTATGGCGAGAAATGAGAAACAGGAAATGTCTAATAATTTTGACACACTTTATCTGATTTTGACCAAACTTAAGCAGTTTGTTCGTCGTATGATACCGATCACAGAGATGTTACTATTATGAGTCAAAGTTATAGCGCCACCAACTGGCAGCAGGAAGTGTGTTGCTTGCAAAACGCTTTTAAATCAACCTCTTAATTTTACTCAATTTGCTTCAAACTTCATCAGAATAATATCAAAACACGGCCGATGAGAATCTGTGAAGGGGTCCTTGATACATCAAATGCTGTTGCCATGGCAACATGTCAAACTTTAACATTTGTTTCCTGTGTTTTTAAATATAGCTGTGAATAAATTCATATCACTCATAGCAGAATCAGACAGTTCACACCAAACTTTGTCAACATGATGCCAAGATACTGAAGATGTTAAATTGTGAACGGCTTTGGGACATCTTGAACGGTGTTGATGTGGTGATTTATGAAAGTAACAATAAAAAAGATGAAGAGTTATTTTCATATATCTTTAAATTGCATTATTCTAACTCATCAAAACTTTTTACATATAAAGAACAAGAAATTCTTAGGAAATACGTGTAGTTTCAAAATGTTATCATGCTCAGAGGCCCCAAAAACATTAAAAGTGTCACATAAATTTGTCAGATTAAAGCTCTAATACCAGGGATGAACACTAGAGGTCCTCATAAGATAAGGAATCGTTTGACCTCTAATGCTATTTAGCTCATTCTCAGTGTATAAGAATGAAAATAATCCATAGAATCAGTTGATATAGACTGTACTGTCAGTGTACTTTTACATATTTATTTTGTATAGGTGCTTAAAGAGCATTAAAATCTTTTTTTAATCTTTTAAGGAAAAATTATATGATTTATATACATATATACAATCTCACTGATAGAATAAAAAATCTTATAAGTATGACACTATACTGCTCAGTTCACTTAATTAGAATGAGAAACAAATACATCAACTAAGTTAATATGTATTTATTTTTAATATATTTGTTTATAATTATTTCACAGATGCTTATAGATCATTAAAATAATATTAAAAAATTGATGTAGATCATAAAACATGGTAACTATTTAAAATAGGGTCTCTTTTGTTAACATTGGTTAATGAACTAACACACGAACGAACAACGAACAATATTTTTGTACTCGATTTTCTTCAAACTTCATCAGAATGATGTAAAAACACGGCCGATGAGAGTCTGTAAAGGCGTCCCTGATGCATCAAATGCTGTTGCCATGGCAAATAAATAAAAATACAAAATACATTCAAATATTTGTTTCCTGTGTTTTTGAGGCAGATAGCGTGCCTAGAATTTCATTTTCCATTTTCAATTTTCAATGATTTATTATATATTTAAAGTGCAGCATCCTAACTCTTTGAAACTTTTTTCATACAAATAACTATTCATTCTGATTAAACACAGTTCATTTCATAATTATACAAAACTCCACGAATGAAAGAAAATTAAAAAACAAATCTGATCTCACTCTGCTCTGCACTCTATGTGTGTGTTTGTGTGGTAAGTGGCTGAGTGTAAGGAGGTGGGATGGGTGGTAAGAGAAAGAGTCAGACAGGAGGAGAGACAGTTAGGGTTAGTCCAAAGGGTTATTGTGAATGCATGTGCCAACTGGGCACCGTTTTCCTGATGCTATCGGGATGGCGACTGCCAGACGGCGAGGGCCCGGTCAACGCTGCTTGCAGCTTTAATTTGTTTTTTGTTTTTTTTGTTTTTTTTTTTTCAACCGTTGGGGCACTTTTGGGGGCCTTAACATACTCAAAAACTCTTGAAAATTTGCACACACGTCGGAATCTGCCGTCGGCCGGACGCCACAGAGGCTGGGTCCCGGGAGTGGTTCAGGGCCTCTACAGCGCCCCCTGGAACACAGTTTGAAAACTTGATGTACTGCGCACACATACTTGCGCGTATTGATATGAAACTCGGTACACATATAGAACTCATCGAGCTGAACAACTTTTGTACTCTATGTCATGGGCTCCACGCAACAGGAAGTGAGATATTTAGGGCTGTTTAAAAAGCGCATGCTCTGGAATTTAACGTACTCCTCCCAGGAATTCCATGGGATTGTCACCAAACTCGGCCAGCATGATCTCAAGACATTGGGGACGCTAAATTGCGAGGAGATTTTTGATATCTCGAACGGTTTGGCCGTGGCAAGGCGACAAAGTTATGGCGAGAAATGAGAAACAGGAAGTGTCTAATAACTGTTGCACACATTGCCTGATTCTGATGAAACTTCACCAGTTTGTTCCTTGTATGATGCCGATTCCATAAATGTGACTATTATGAGTCAAAGTTATAGCGCCACCAACTGGCAGCAGGAAACGTGTCATTTTCAAAATGCTTTGAAATCAGCCTCTTAATTTTACTCGATTTTCTTTAAACTTCATCAAAATCATGTCAAAACACGGCCGATAAGAATATGTAAAGGGGTCGATGATAAATCAAATGCTGTTGCCATGGCAACGTGTCAAACTTTAAAATTACATTCCTGTCTTTTCGAGGCAGATAACATGCTTAGAATTTCATGAAACTCAACACACACATCAATATTAATGATAGTTAGACACTGGCAAAAGGTCATAAATGGGCGTGGAGCAGGCACTCTATAGCGCCATCTTTTGACAAAAGTTGGGGGGTTAGTTTTTCCTACAGTCACCAAACTCTGTACTTATATTGTTCTCATCAATCTGGACAACTTTCTAAATCAAACTCATTAGCTAAGACCAACAGAAAGCCGGCTATTTTGATTTGAAGGTGGATTTTTTGAAAAATCAGGTAATAAACAAATTCACACTACTCCTAAGAACAACCAGCTGTTCACACCAAACTTTTTTAACATGAAGAGAAGATTCTGAAGATGTTAAATTGCGAGTGGATTTTGGATATCTCGAACGGTGTTGACGTGGTGATTTTTTAAAGATGTAGTAAAAAACATAACCCTAATTTTTTATATCTTTAAAGTGCAGCATCCAAACTCTTTAAAACTTTTTTCACACAGAGATCTAATCATTCTGAGCAAGTGCTGGAAATATAAATTTTATACAAGCTTCAATGAATTAAAGAAAATTAAAAAAATAACTCAGAAACCTGCTGTCACTCTGGTGAATGTCTCTACAGTATGTGTGTGCGTTCAGTCAGGCACAGAGAAGCTCATTATTGCAGGGGGGAGGGGTGAGAGGCAGAGAGGGTGACAGAGTAGAGAGCCATCCTACAGACCATCTTTGAACAAAAAATGCACGTACTGTATGTAGTGTAATTACATAAATATGTCTGATCTTTGAGAGTCTGATATTTTGAGAAAATATAAAGGGTCACTAAGTCTTTCATTGTTCGTATTTTGCAGTTGTTGTTTTTTATTTATTTTTTACTTAACTGTACCATGAACTTGTCCTATTCAGTCACATAGCAAAAGATTTAAAAAAATACAACTTTTTAGCATGATCAATTTATCTTCATTGATAGACAATATTTACATAGTGTTATTTATTGAATATAAAATAATAATAATAAAAAATTAAGACAAACTTTGACAACAAAACAAACGTTACTGTTATCTCTTCAAAACATCTGAAAACCATAATTTTAAGATCAGTTATATATATATATATATATGTGTATCACCCCGATAAAATACTCAACTTGATTTTTAAAGATATTTTGAAAGAATGAAGCGTTTATAGAGCACTTTATTGTGTATTGCTGTACACCCACATGAACTGTGTTCATGTTCATGTTAATTCACAGTACATAAACTTTATATGAATACTTTTTTTAGCTTAATATTAATTAACATTAATAAATGCTATTTATTTATTGGTCATGTTAACTAATATAGTTAATTTTAACAAATGAAACTGGATGGCAACATTTTATATTTTGTGTGTATGTGTCTGTGTGTTGATTTTAAAGTGTAACCCTTTCAATTCTGTAAACTTAAAATCCAAACTAGCAGAGGGTTACTGTGAATGCATGTGCCAACTGGGCACCGTCTTCCTTATTGATTCTTAGTTATGTAGCACTTAAGAGTGATGTCTTATAACAGGAGTCACCAGCAAAGCAATATCCACACAAAAATTGTACAGATAGGTAACAATGACATTTAAGCAGAAGTGGTGGATGTAAAGGAAGCAATAATAACATTTTGCTATCATCATGAATCATGTTCTTATCATCATCATCATCATCAGAAAATAGGGAATTTGTAGCATACTGGTTCACAGTTGGCATTTATCTGAAGTCCTCGCATTGATTGCATTTAGTTAAATCAACATTATATTTGGTCAGTCTGATCTTGAGGCCTTAGAGATGTTAAATTGTGAAGATCTTGAGTTTTCATTAAAGGGCATGTCCGTGGTGGCCTGACAAAGTTTGATGTTTCTGCATAGACATAGAAGTGGTTATAACTTAGCCTGAAAATGTCTGATCTGCCACAAAATTCACAGGTTTGGTAAGAGTCCTGGCCTGAAGACACCTAAAGACCAATATTCAGATATTATCATAGCGCCACCTGTTGGCAGCAGGATATCTCATATATTTCACTAACTCAAACATACCAAGGTCAATCTGCACCAAACTTCATATGTTTGATAATAGTGCTGGCCTGAACACATCTACATGCCAATAATCAGTTATAGGCATAGCGCCACCAGCTGGCAGCGGCAAGTTTGGCACATTTAAGTGACTTTGACATATTTCTCCTACATTTACTGTATTAAAAGCATACTGCCCACCGTTTGCTGTTTTCCTGAAGCCACCGGTCGGCGGTGAGCCCGGGTGCGAGGGCCCGTTCATCGCTGCTCGCAGCTTTAATTAGGGCCCGAGCCCAAAAGGGCGAAGGCCCTATTGTTCTTCTAAGGATTCTTATTAGGGCCCGAGCACCGATGGTGTGAGGACCCTATTGGATCTGCTCCGTTTATTAGGGCCCGAGCACCGATGGTGTGAGGACCCTATTGGATCTGCTCCGTTTCTTATTAGGGCCCGAGCACTACAGTGCGAGGACCCTATTGGAATTGCTCCGTTTATTAGGGCCCGAGCACCGATGGTGTGAGGACCCTATTGGATCTGCTCCGTTTCTTATTTAGGGCCCGAGCACCGATGGTGTGAGGACCCTATTGGATCTGCTCTGTTTCTTATTAGGGCCCGAGCCCAGAATGGGCGAAGGCCCTCTTGTTTTCCTAAGGATTCTTATTTTTTTATTTTTTATTTTTTGTTAACCTTCCGGGCACTTAAGGGGGTCTTAACATGCTCAAAAACTCTTGAAAATTTGCACACATGTCGGAATCTGCGGCCATCAGGACGTCACAGAGGCTGGTACCGGGGCGTGGCAAGGGGACTCTACAGCGCCCCCTGGAATTTTTAGGGCCATATAGCACACATACTTGAACGTACACATATGAAACTCGGTACACATATAGAACTCATTGAGCTGAACAACTTTTGTACTCTATGTCATTTTCTTAACGCAACAGGAAGTGAGATATTTAGGGCTGTGTAAAAAGCGCATGCTCTGGAATTTAACGTACTCCTCCCAGGATTTCCATACTATTGTCACCAAACTCGGTCAGCATGATCTCAAGACATTGGGGACGCTAAATTGCGAGGGGATTTTTGATATCTCGAACGGTTTGGCCGTGGCAAGGCAACAAAGTTATGGCGAGAAATGAGAAACAGGAAGTGTCTAATAACTGTTGCACACATTGCCTGATTCTGATGAAACTTCACCAGATTGTTCGTTGTATGATGCCGATTCCATAAATGTGACTATTATGAGTCAAAGTTATAGCGCCACCAACTGGTAGCAGAAAGCGTGTCATTTTCAAAATGCGTTGAAATCAGCCTCTTAATTTTACTTGATTTTCTTCAAACTTCATCAAAATAATGTAAAAACACGGCCGATAAGAATATGTAAAGGGTACGATGATAAATCAAATGCTGTTGCCATGGCAACGTGTCAAACTTTAAAATTAGATTCCTGTCTTTTCGAAGCAGATAACATGCTTAGAATTTCATGAAACTCAACACACACATCAATATTAATGATAGTTAGACACTGGCAAAAGGCCATAAATGGGCGTGGAGCAGGCACTCTATAGCGCCATCTTTTGACAAAAGTTGGGGGGTTAGTTTTTCCTACAGTCACCAAACTATGTACATATATTGTTCTCATCAATCTGGACAACTTTCTAAATCAAACTCATTAGCTAAGACCAACAGGAAGCCGGCTATTTTGATTTGAATGTGGATTTTTGGAAAAATCAGGCTGTAAAGAAATTCACACTTCTTCTAAGAATAACAAGGTATTCACACCAAACTTTTTTAACATAAAGAGAAGATTCTGAAGATGTTAAATTGCGAGCGGATTTGGGATATCTTGAACGGTGTTGACGTGGTGATTTTTTAAAAAACATAACCCTAATTTTTTATATCTTTAAAGTGCAGCATCCAAACTCTTTAAAACTTTTTTCACACAGAGATCTAATCATTATGGGCAAGTGCTGGTAATATCATAGTTATTCAAGCTTCTATGAATTAAAGAAAATTAAAAAAATAAATCAGTAAACTGTTGTCACTGGGCTGACAGTCTGTGTTGACACTAAGAGTGACTGAAGGGGGGAGGGGTGAAAGGGAGAGAGACCAGTGGAACATGCTGTTTTTCTTAAGACCATCTTTGAGGAAGATGCAATTTGCACATTGCACATTGCTGTAGTTTAATCTGCATAAATAAGTCTGAACTTTGAGAGTCTGATCTTTGAGAAAATATAAAGGGTCACGAACTCTTTCATTCTTTGTATATTGCAGTTGTTGTTTTTTTATTTATTTTTTACTGAACTGTAACATGAACTTGTCCTATTCAGTCACATAGCAAAAGATTAAGAAAAATACAGCTTTTTAGCATGAGCGATTTATCTTCATTGATAGACATTTATTTTCATAATTAAAATTTTTGATTCAATAAAAAAAAACACTAACAATTTAAGACAAACTTTGACAACAAAACAAACTTTGCTGTTATCTGTTCAAAACATCTGAAAATTGTACCATTTTAAGATGAGTTATATTTATATATCGCCCCATTACAATACCCAACTTGATTTTTAAAGATATTTTGAAAGAATGAAGCGTTTATTGAGCACTTTATTGTGTATTGTTGTATACCCACATGAACTGTGTTCATGTTCATGTTAATTCACAGTACATACACTATGTTAAAAGATACTAATTTACCTTTAAACAATATATGAGTACTTTTTTAGGTTAATATTAATTAACATTAATAAATGCTATTTATTATTGTTCATGTTAACAATGTTAACAAATGAAACTGGATGGTAAAGTTGTATATTTTGTGTGTATTTGTCTGTGTGTTGATTTAAAAATGTAACCCTTTCATTTCTGTAAACTTTAAATCCAAACTGGCAGAGGGTTACTGTGAATGCATGTGCCAACTGGGCACCGTTTTCCTAATTGATTCTTAGTTATGTAGCGCTTAAGAGTGATGTCTTATAACAGGAGTCACCTGAAAAGCAATATCCACACACAAATTGAACAGATAGGTAACGATGACATTTAAGCAGAAGTGGTGGATGTAAAGCAAGCAATAATAACATTTTGTTATCATCATGAATTACATGTTCTTATCATCATCCTCAGAATATTGGGAAAATGTTCCCTATATTGTGAACAACTTTGGGATATCTTGAACAGTGTTGATGTGGTGATTTATGAAAGTAACAATGAAAAAGATGAAGAGTTATTTTCATATATCTTTAAATTGCATTATTCTAACTCATCAAAACTTTTTACATATAAAGAACAAGAAATTATTAGGAAATACGTGTAGTTTCAAAATGTTATCATGCAAAGAGGGCCCAAAAACATTAAAAGTGTCACATAAATTTGTCAGATTAAAGTTGTAATACCAGGGAGGAACACTAGAGGTCCTCATAAAATAAGGAATAGTTTGACCTCTAATGCTATTTAACTCATTCTCAGTATATAAGAATGACAATAATCCATAGAATCAGTTGATATGTACTGTATTGTCAGTCTACTTTTACATAATTATTTTGTATAGGTGCTTAAAGAGCATTAAAATCTTTTTTTTTATCTTTTAAGGAAAAATTATATGATTTAAATACATATATACACTCTCACTGATAGAACAAAAAATCTTATAAGTATGACACTATACTGCTCAGTTCACTTAATTAGAATGAGAAACAATTACAAAAAGGCCAAAAAAATCTACTAAGTAAATATGTATTTATTTTTAATATATTTGTTTATAATTATTTCACATAAAGGCGTCCCTGATGCATCAAATGCTGTTGTCATGGCAAATAAATAAAAATTAAAAATAGTTTCAAATATTTGTTTCCTGTGTTTTTGAGGCAAATAGCGTGCTTAGAATTTCATTTTAATTTTTAAATTTTCAATGATTTATTATATATTTAAAGTGCAGCATCCTAACTCTTTGAAACTTTTTTCATACAAATAACTATTCATTCTGATCAAACACAGATCATTTCATAATTATACAAAACTCCACGAATGAAAGAAAATAAAAAAACATATCTGATCTCGCTCTGCTCTGCACTTAATGTGTGTGTTTGTGTGGTAAGTGGCTGAGTGTAAAGAGGGGGGATGGGTGGTAAGAGAAAGAGTCAGAGAGGAGGAGAGACAGTTAGGGTTAGTCCAAAGGGTTACTGTGAATGCATGTGCCAACTGGGCACCGTTTTCCTGATGCTATCGGGATGGCGACTGCCAGACGGCGAGGGCCCGGTCAACGCTGCTTGCAGCTTTAATTAGGGCCCGAGCACCGATGGTGTGAGGACCCTATTGAATCTGCTCCGTTTATTATTATTAGGGCCCGAGCCCAAAAGGGCGAAGGCCCTATTGTTCTTCTAAGGATTCTTATTTTTTTTTTTTTTTTTTTGTTAACCTTCCGGGCACTTAAGGGGGTCTTAACATACTCAAAAACTCTTGAAAATTTGCACACATGTCGGAATCTGCGGCCATCAGGACGTCACAGACGCTGGTACCGGGGCGTGGCAAGGGGACTCTACAGCGCCCCCTGGAATTTTGAGGGCCATATAGCACACATACTTGAACGTACACATATGAAACTCGGTACACATATAGAACTCATTGAGCTGAACAACTTTTGTACTCTATGTCATTTTCTCAATGCAACAGGAAGTGAGATATTTAGGGCTGTATAAAAAGCGCATGCTCTGGAATTTAACGTACTCCTCCCAGGATTTCCATACGATTGTCACCAAACTCGGTCAGCATGATCTCAAGACATTGAGGACGCTAAATTGCGAGGGGATTTTTGATATCTCGAACGGTTTGGCCGTGGCAAGGCGACAAAGTTATGGCGAGAAATGAGAAACAGGAAGTGTCTAATAACTGTTGCACACATTGCCTGATTCTGATGAAACTTCACCAGTTTGTTCGTTGTATGATGCCGATCCATAAATGTGACTATTATGAGTCAAAGTTATAGCGCCACCAACTGGCAGCAGGAAGCGTGTCATTTTCAAAATGCTTTGAAATCAGCCTCTTAATTTTACTTGATTTTCTTTAAACTTCATCAAAATCATGACAAAACACGGCCGATAAGAATATGTAAAGGGGTTGATGATAAATCAAATGCTGTTGCCATGGCAACGTCTCAAACTTTACAATTAGATTCCTGTCTTTTCGAGGCAGATAACATGCTTAGAATTTCATGAAACTCAACACACACATCAATATTAATGATAGTTAGACACTGGCAAAAGATCATAAATGGGCGTGGAGCAGGCACTCTATAGCGCCATCTTTTGACAAAAGTTGGGGGGTTAGTTTTTCCTACAGTCACCAAACTCTGTACATATATTGTTCTCATCAATCTGGACAACTTTCTAAATTAAACTAATTAGCTAACACCAACAGGAAGCCGGCTATTTTGATTTGAATGTGGATTTTTGGAAAAATCAGGCTGTAAACAAATTTATACTCCTCCTAAGAAGAACAAGCTGTTCACACCAAACTTTTTTAACATGAAGAGAAGATTCAGAAGATTTTAAATTGCGAGCGGTTTTGGGATATCTTGAACGGTGTTGACGTGGTGATTTTTTAAAGATGTATAACCGTCATTTTCTATATCTTTAAAGTGCAGCATCTTAACTATTTAAAACTTTTTTCACACAGAGATCGTATCATTCTGAGCAAGTGCTGTAAATATCAATTTAATTCAAGCTTCTACGAATTAAAGAAAATTAAAAAAATAAATCAGAAACCTGCTGTCACTCTGCCTTGAGTGTCTGTGTTCAGTCACCATTGAGTGACTGAAGAGAGACTGAAGGGGGAGGGGTGAAAGGGAGAGAGGGAGAGAGAGTAGAACATGCTGTCTTGCTAAAGACCATCTTTGAGGAAAAAATGCACATTGATGTTACATAAATATGTTTGATCTTTGAGAGTCTGATATTTTGAGAAAATATAAAGGGTCACTAAGTCTTTCATTGTTTGTATTTTGCAGTTGTTGTTTTTTTATTTATTTTTTACTGAACTGTACCATGAACTTGTCCTATTCAGTCACATAGCAAAAGATTAAGAAAAATACAACTTTTTAGCATGAGCGGTTTATCTTCATTGATAGACATTTATTTTCATAGTGTTATTTATTGAATATAACATTTTAATTAACAGTTTCAAGACAAACTTTGTCAACAAAACAAACTTTGCTGTTATCTGTTCAAAACATCTGAAAATTTTACCATTTTAAGATCAGTTATATATATATATATCGCCCCATTACAATACTCAACTTGATTTTTAAAGATATTTTCAAAGAATGAAGCGTTTATAGAGCACTTTATTGGGTATTGCTGTACGCCCACATGAACTGTGTTCATGTTCATGTTAATTCACAGTACATAAACTAATGTTAAAAGATACTAATTTACCTTTAAACAATATATGAATACTTTTTTTAGCTTAATATTAATTAACATTAATAAATGCTATTTAATTATTGTTCATGTTAACTAATATAGTTAATGTTAACAAATGAAACTGGATGGCAACATTTTATATAGTATGTGTATGTGTCTCTGTGTTGATTTTAAAGTCTAACCCTTTCAATTCTGTAAACTTTAAATCCAAACTGGCTGAGGGTTACTGTGAATGCATGTGCCAACTGGGCACCGTTTTCCTAATTGATTCTTTCTTAGTTATGTAGCGCTTAAAAGTTATGTCTTATAACAGGAGTCACCTGCAAAGCAATATCCACACACAAAATGAACAGATAGGTAACGATGACATTGAAGCAGAAGTGGTTGACGTAAAGCAAGCAATAATAACATTTTGTTATCATCATGAATTACATGTTCTTATCATCATCATCAGAATATAGGGAAAATGTTCCCTATATTGTGAACGGCTTTGGGATATCTTGAACGGTGTTGATGTGGTGATTTATGAAAGTAACAATAAAAAAGATGGAGAGTTATTTTCATATATCTTTAAATTGCATTATTCTAACTCATCAAAACTTTTTACATATAAAGAACAAGAAATTCTTAGGAAATACGTATAGTTTCAAAATGTTATCATGCTCAGAGGCCCCAAAAACATTAAAAGTGTCATTTAAATTTGTCAGATTAAAGCTCTAATACCAGGGATGAACACTAGAGGTCCTCATAAGATAAGGAATCGTTTGACCTCTAATGCTATTTAGCTCATTGTCAGTGTATAAGAATGACAATAATCCATAGAATCAGTTGATTTATACTGTACTGTCAGTGTACTTTTACATAATTATTTTGTATAGGTGCTTAAAGAGCATTAAAATCTTTTTTTATCTTTTAAGGAAAAACTATATGATTTAAATACATATATACACTCTCACTGGTAGAACAAAAAATCTTATAAGTATGACACTATACAGGGAGTGCAGAATTATTAGGCAAGTTGATATTCTTGTCATATTTTTTTCCCAAGCACATTTGAATAATTCCAAACCACATCAATCTTAATAACTACTATTCATTTTGTATTTAATTATTTATAATTGATATATAATTGTCCATGAAGGCTGGAAGTGAAAAACTCCTTATTTTCAGGTGTGCAGAATTATTAGGCACATTTTCTTTTACAGATAAAATGAGCCAAAAAAGAGATTTACCTCAGACTGAAAAGTCAAAAACTATTAAATGCCCATGAGAAGGATGCAATACTGCAATTTGCAAAGTTAAGGCATGACCACCAGACAGAAAAACGCTTGTTGCATCTGCATTGTCATAAAAAACAGGTGGAGGAGAAAAGA
Source organism: Garra rufa (assembly GCF_049309525.1). Classification (NCBI taxonomy): domain Eukaryota; kingdom Metazoa; phylum Chordata; class Actinopteri; order Cypriniformes; family Cyprinidae; genus Garra; species Garra rufa. The sequence goes on from NC_133373.1 coordinate 19,577,725, forward strand.
TGCATGTTAATTGCAAAAAAAGTAAGAATTAATGTTAAGAATCAGATATGAAACCATCAGGAACCATTTAGTCTCCAGCGCCACCGTTTTCCAGAACTGCAACCTACCTTGAGTCTCCAGAAGTGCAATGTGTCAGGTTCTCAGAGACTTTGCTTGGGCAAAAAATCCTAAAAAATGACCCTCAGTTAATAAGAATAACATTCTGAAGTATTGTCAAATACATAGAGATGTTTTTTTTCTAGGCTTTATAGACAGATGAGTTGAGAGTGACTCTTGAAGGACCAGCACCACATCCTCTTGTAGCACTCTTTCAAGTTTATCCTCCAGAATCTGGCAGTAAGTTTTGGGACTTCAGTTTTAGTCCATCTCCTATCCTGAAATGTCTGTCTTGCAGAGAGGGACCAAAATAAACTCTTAAAACTTACTGCCAGATTCTGGAAAATATATTTTTGAAAGAGTGCTACAAGAGGATGTGATAACTATTCATTCTGATCAAACACAGTTCATTTCATAATTATACAAAACTCCACGAATTAAAGAAAATAAAAAAAAACATATCTGATCTCACTCTGCTCTGCACTCAATGTGTGTGTTTGTGTGGTAAGTGGTTGAGTGTAAGGAGGGGGGATGGGTGGTAAGAGAAAGAGTCAGAGAGGAGGAGAGACAGTTAGGGTTAGTCCAAAGGGTTACTGTGAATGCATGTGCCAACTGGGCACCGTTTTCCTGATGCTATCGGGATTGCGAATGCACAGACGGCGAGGGCCCGGTCATCGCTGCTTGCAGCTTTAATTAGGGCCCGAGCACCGATGGTGTGAGGACCCTATTGGATCTGCTTCGTTTATTATTATTATTATTATTAGGGCCCGAGCACTACAGTGCGAGGACCCTATTGGAATTGCTCCGTTTATTATTATTAGGGCCCGAGCCCAAAAGGGCGAAGGCCCTATTGTTCTTCTAAGGATTCTTATTTTTTTTTTTTTTTTTTTTTTTTTTCAACCGTTGGGGCACTTTTGGGGGCCTTAACATACTCAAAAACTCTTGAAAATTTGCACACACGTCGGAATCTGCCGTCGTCCGGACGCCACAGAGGCTGGGACCCGGGCGTGGTTCAGGGCCTCTACAGCGCCCCCTGGAACACAGTTTGAAAACTTGATGTACTGCGCACACATACTTGTGTGTATTGATATGAAACTCGGTACACATATAGAACTCATCGAGCTGAACAACTTTTGTACTCTATGTCATGGGCTCCACGCAACAGGAAGTGAGATATTTAGGGCTGTTTAAAAAGCGCATGCTCTGGAATTTAACGTACTCCTCCCAGGAATTCCATGGGATTGTCACCAAACTCGGTCAGCATGATCTCAAGACATTGGGGACGCTAAATTGCGAGGAGATTTTTGATATCTCGAACGGTTTGGCCGTGGCAAGGCGACAAAGTTATGGCGAGAAATGAGAAACAGGAAGTGTCTAATAACTGTTGCACACATTGCCTGATTCTGATGAAACTTCACCAGTTTGTTCCTTGTATGATGCCGATTCTATAAATGTGACTATTATGAGTCAAAGTTATAGTGCCACCAACTGGCAGCAGGAAACGTGTCATTTTCAAAATGCTTTGAAATCAGCCTCTTAATTTTAATCGATTTTCTTTAAACTTCATCAAAATCATGTCAAAACACGGCCGATAAGAATATGTAAAGGGGTCGATGATAAATCAAATGCTGTTGCCATGGCAACGTGTCAAACTTTAAAATTACATTCCTGTCTTTTCGAGGCAGATAACATGCTTAGAATTTCATGAAACTCAACACACACATCAATATTAATAATAATTAGACACTGGCAAAAGGTCATAAATGGGCGTGGAGCAGGCACTCTATAGCGCCATCTTTTGACAAAAGTTGGGGGGTTAGTTTTTCCTACAGTCACCAAACTCTGTACTTATATTGTTCTCATCAATCTGGACAACTTTCTAAATCAAACTCATTAGCTAAGACCAACAGAAAGCCGGCTATTTTGATTTGAATGTGGATTTTTTGAAAAATCAGGTAGTAAACAAATTCACACTACTCCTAAGAACAACCAGCTGTTCACACCAAACTTTTTTAACATGAAGAGAAGATTCTGAAGATGTTAAATTGCGAGCGGATTTTGGATATCTCGAACGGTGTTGACGTGGTGATTTTTTAAAGATGTAGTAAAAAACATAACCCTATTTTTTTATATCTTTAAAGTGCAGCATCCAAACTCTTTAAAACTTTTTTCACACAGAGATCTAATCATTCTGAGCAAGTGCTGGAAATATAAATTTTATACAAGCTTCAATGAATTAAAGAAAATTTAAAAAATAACTCAGAAACCTGCTGTCACTCTGGTGAATGTCTCTACAGTATGTGTGTGCGTTCAGTCAGGCACAGAGAAGCTCATTATTGCAGGGGGGAGGGGTGAGAGGCAGAGAGGGTGACAGAGTAGAGAGCCATCCTACAGACCATCTTTGAACAAAAATGCACATATGTATTGTAATTACATAAATATGTCTGATCTTTGAGAGTCTGATATTTTGAGAAAATATAAAGGGTCACTAAGTCTTTCATTGTTCGTATTTTGCAGTTGTTGTTTTTTATTTATTTTTTACTTAACTGTACCATGAACTTGTCCTATTCAGTCACATAGCAAAAGATTTTAAAAAAAATACAACTTTTTAGCATGATCAATTTATCTTCATTGATAGACAATATTTACATGGTGTTATTTATTGAATATAAAATAATAATAATAAAAAATTAAGACAAACTTTGACAACAAAACAAACGTTACTGTTATCTCTTCAAAACATCTGAAAACCATAATTTTAAGATCAGTTATATATATATATATATATATATATATATATATATATATATATGTATCACCCCGTTAAAATACTCAACTTGATTTTTAAAGATATTTTGAAAGAATGAAGCATTTATAGAGCACTTTATTGTGTATTGCTGTACACCCACATGAACTGTGTTCATGTTCATGTTAATACACAGTACATAAACTTTATATGAATACTTCTTTTAGCTTAATATTAATTAACATTAATAAATGCTATTTATTTATTGGTCATGTTAACTAATATAGTTAATTTTAACAAATGAAACTGGATGGCAACATTTTATATTTTGTGTGTATGTGTCTGTGTGTTGATTTTAAAGTCTAACCCTTTCAATTCTGTAAACTTAAAATCCAAACTAGCAGAGGGTTACTGTGAATGCATGTGCCAACTGGGCACCGTTTTCCTTATTGATTCTTAGTAATGTAGCGCTTAAGAGTGATGCCTTGTAACAGGAGGAGTCACCAGCAAAGCAATATCCACACAAAACTTGTACAGATAGGTAACAATGACATTTAAGCAGAAGTGGTGGACGTAAAGCAAGCAATAATAACATTTTGTTATCATCATGAATCATGTTCTTATCATCATCATCAGAGTATAGGGAAAATTTTGCATATTGGTTCACAGTTGGCATTATCTGAAGTCCTTGCATTGATTGCATTTAATTAAATCAACATTATATTTGGTCAGTCTGATCTTGAGGCCTTAGAGATGTTAAATTGTGAGGATCTTGAGTTTTCATTGAGTTGTTATAACTTAGCCATAAAATGTCTGATCTGCCACAAAATTCACAGGTTTGGTAAGAGTCCTGGCCTGAAGACACCTAAAGGCCAATATTCAGATATTATCATAGCGCCACCTGTTGGCAGCAGGATATATCATATCTTTCACTAACTCAAACATACCAAGGTCAATCTGCACCAAACTTCATATGTTTGATAATAGTGGTGGCCTGAACACATCTACATGCCAATAATCAGTTATAGGCATAGCGCCACCATCTGGCAGCAGCAAGTTTGGCACATTTAAATGACTTATGACATATTTTTTCTATATTTACTGTTTTAAAAGCATACTGCCCACCGTTTGCTGATTTCCTGAAGCCACCGGTCGGCGGTGAGCCCAGGTGCGAGGGCCCGTTCATCGCTGCTCGCAGCTTTAATTCTTCTTCTTCTTCTTCTTCTCCAAAATGAAAAGTCTTTTTGAGGGCCTAAACATGCCCGAAAACTCACGAAACTTTGCACACGCATCAGACCTGGCGAAAATTTACATCTGATATGGTTTTCAAAAGTGGGTGTGGCAAAATGGCTCGATAGCGCCACCTATAAAATTTCAACGGAGTGCCCCTCGAGCTACGTTTCACGTACATGTACGAAACTCGGTACACATATGTAACACACCAATACCTACAAAAAAGTCTCCTGGTGCAACATCCGAAACCCAACAGGAAGTCCGTTATATTGAATTTCCTGTACGATTTTTGTGCAGTTTTTGCCATTTTCAGGCCTCATACTTTAACGAACTCCTCCTACAGTTTTTATCCGATCATCTTCAAATTTGCTGAGTGTCATCATAAGGCCTTTGCGATGTTAAATTGCGAAGCTTTAGAGTTTTCGTCGAAGGGCGTGTCCGTGGCGGCCGGACAAACTTTGATGTTTCGCCATGAAAAAGGAAGTTGCTATAACTCAGGCATACGATGTCCGATCTGCCTCAAACTTCACATGTTTGATGACAGTCCGGTCCTGAACACACGTCAGTGCCCATATTTAGTTATAGTCATAGCGCCACCTGCTGACAACAGGAAATGACATGTTTAACACTGTTACGGACTCCTAGAAACATATTGAAAAGCGTTAACAAGTCTTAAATAAGCTAGCAACATGCTACAAACATGCTAAAACATGCTAGCAACACTTAGCTAAGAGCTAAAGCATGCTATTAATACAAATACAAAAGGAAATTGCTGTAACTCATGTATATAATGTTGAATCTGACCCAAACTTAATATTCAACATGCTACAAAAATAATAAAGCATGCTAGCAACACTTAGCTAATATGCTAAAGCATGCTAATAATACAATGAAACAGGAAGTTACTCTAACTCAGGCATACAATGTCCAATCAGCCCCAAACTTAACATGTTTGATAAGAATCCTGGCCTAAACACACACCCATGCCCGTATTCAGTTATAGTCATAGCGCCACCAGCTGGTAACAGGAAGCCACATGTTTAATACTGTTGTGGATGCCTAGCAACATTTTAAAAAAATTCAACTACTGTTAAACAGGGTAGCAACATGCTAGAAACATGCTATAACATGTTAGCAACATTTAGCTAAGTGCTAAAGCATACTCTTAATGCAATGAAACAGGAAGTTACTGTAACTCAGGCATGCAATGTCCAATCAGCCCCAAACTTCACATGTTTGATAACAGTCCTGGCCTGAAGATATCTACATGCCAATATTCAGTTATAGTTATAGCGCCACCTACTGTCAACAGGAAGTGACATGTTTAACACTGTGACACACTATTAGCAACACACTAAAAAAAGCCATTGAGTGCTAAACTAGTTTAAAACGTACTCAAACATGCTAGCAACACTTACTTAGTGCTAAAGCATGTTGTTAAAGACATAAAACAGGAAGTTACTGTAACTCAGACATGCAATGTCCAATCAGCCCCAAACTTCACGTTTGATAAGACTCCTGGCCTGAAGATATATACATGCAGTTATAGTCACAGCGCCACCTGCTGACAACAGGAAGTGACGTTTAATGGTGTTACGGACTCCTAGCAACATAATAAAAAGCGTCAGCAAGTTTTAAATAGGCTAGCATCATGCTAGAATCATGTTAAAACATGCTAGCAACACTTAGCTGAGAGCTAAAGCATGATATTAATACAAAGAAAAATAAGTGTAACTCATGCATACAATGTCCAATCTGACCCAAGCTTAATATGTTTGATAAGAGTCCTGGTCTGAACACAAGCCCATGCCCATATTCAGTTATAGTGATAGTGCCACCTGCTGGCAACAGGAAGTCACATGTTTAATACTGTTGTGGATGCCAAGCAACATTTTAAAAATATCAACAAGTGTTAAATAGGGTAGCAACATGCTAGAAACATGCTATAACATGTTAGCAAACATTTAGCTAAGTGCTAAAGCATGCTCTTAATGCAATGAAACAGGAAGTTACTGTAACTCAGGCATGCAATGTCCAATCAGCCCCAAACTTCACATGTTTGATAAGAGTCCTGGCCTGAAGATATATACATGCCCATATTCAGCTATAGTCATAGCGCCACCAGCTGGTAATAGGAAGCCACATGTTTAATACTGTTGTGGATGCCTAGCAACATTTTAAAAATATCAACAAGTGTTAAAATAGGATAGCAACATGTTAGAAACATGTTAGCAACATTTAGCTACGTGCTAAAGCATACTCTTAATGCAATGAAACAGGAAGTTACTGTAACTCAGGCATGCAATGTCCAATCAGCCCCAAACTTAATATGTTTGATAAGAGTCCTGGCCTGAATACATTTACATGCCAATATTTAGTTATAGTCATAGCGCCACCAGCTGGCAACAGCAAATTACTTGTTTTACACTAACTTAAGCATGCAATGTACAATTTGCACCAAACTTGACATGTTTGGCAATAGTCCTGGCCTGAAGACATCTAAAAGACAATATTTTGTAATAGCACCACCTGTTGGCAGCAGGATATGTCATGACTTACACTCAAGCATGCCATGTTCAAGCTTCACCAAACTTCATAAGTTTGATAAAAGCACTGGCCTGAACACATCTGCATGCCAATATTCAGTTATAGGCATAGCGCCACCAGCTGGCAGAAGGAAGATTGGCACATATCAATGACTTTGACATATTCCTACTACATTTTCTGTGTTAATAGCATAGTGCCCACCATTCGCCACCAATCGGCGGTGAGCCCGAGTGCGAGGGCCCTACCATCGCTGCTTGCAGCTTTAATTATTATTAGGGCCCGAGCACCGATGGTGTGAGGACCCTATTGGATCTGCTTCGTTTATTATTATTATTATTATTCTTCTTCTCCGGAATGAATCGCATTTTTGAGGGCCTAAACATACCCGAAAACTCATGAAACTTTGCACACACATCAAACCTGGCGAAAATGGATGTCTGATATGGGTTTCAGAGATGGGTGTGGCAAAACGGCTCGATAGCGCCACCTTTACACGTTCCGCGGTGTGCGCTTTCAGCTATGATTCACGTACATGCATGAAAATCGGTACACACATGTAACTCACCAATACCTACAAAAAAGCCTCCTGGGACAAAATCCGAAACCCAACAGGAAGTCGGTTATTATTAATTTTCTTAGCAAAATTTGTGTCATTTTTGCCATTTTCAGGCATCATACTTGAACGAACTCCTCCTAGAGATTTACTCCGATCAACAGCAAATTTGGTGAGTCTAATCTAAAGCCCTTTGTGACGTTAAATTGTGAAGATCTAGAGTTTTCATCGGAGGGCGTGTCTGTGGCGGCCTAGCAAATTTCGATGTTTCGCCATGAAAAAGGAAGTTGCTATAACTTAGGCATAAAATGTCCGATCTGTCCCAAACTTCACGTGTGTGATAACACTCCTGACCTGATGACATCTACATGCCCATATTCAGTTATAGTCATAGCGCCACCTGCAGGCAACAGGAAGTGTCATGCTGTACTATAAAACCAACTCCTCCTAGAGATTTATACAGATCAACACCAAAATCGGTCAGTCTAATATAAAGGCCTTAGTGATGTTAAATTGTGAAGATCTTGAGTTTTCGGTAAAGGGCGTGTCCGTGGCGGCCTGACAAATTTCGAGGTCTTGCCATGGATATAAAACTTGTTATAACTCAGCCATAAAATGTCCGATTTGCCTCAAACTTCACATATTCGATAAGAGTCCTGGCCTGAATACACATGAAGGCCAATATTCTATTATAATCACAGCGCCACCTGTTGGCAACAGGAAATTACTTGTGTCAAACTCCTCCTTGAGATTTAATGATATCAACATTATATTTGGTCAGTCTGATCTAGAGGCCTTAGAGATGTTAAATTGCGAAGATCTTGAGTTTTCGTTAAAGGGCGTGTCTGTGGCTGCATGACAAAGTTTGATGTTTCGCCATGGACATAGAAGTTGTTATAACTCAGCCATAAAATGTCCGATCTGCCTCAAACTTCACAGGTTTGGTGAGAGTCCTGGCCTGAAGACACCTAAAGACCAATATTCAGATATTATCATAGCGCCACCTGTTGGCAGCAGGATATATCATATCTTTCACTAACTCAAACATACCAAGGTCAATCTGCACCAAACTTCATATGTTTGATGAAAGTGGTGGCCTGAACACATCTACATGTCAATAATCAGTTATAGGCATAGCGCCACCAGCTGGCAGCAGGATATTTGGCACATTTAAGTGACATTGACATATTTCTCCTATTTTTACTGTATTAAAAGCATACTACCCACCATTTGCTATGTTCCTAAAGCCACCGGTCGGCGGTGAGCCCGTGTGCGAGGGCCCGTTCATCGCTGCTTGCAGCTTTAATTATTATTATTATTATTATTATTCTTCTCCAAAATGAATCGCATTTTTGAGGGCTTAGACATACCCGAAAACTCATGAAACTTCGCACACACATCAGACCTGGCGAAAATTTACGTCTGATATGGGTTTCAGAAGTGGGTGTGGCAAAATGGCTCGACAGCGCCACCTTTACACGTTCCACGGTGTGCGCTTTCAGCTGTGATTCACGTACATGCACGGAAATCGGTACACACATGTAACACACCAATACCTACAAAAAAGCCTCTTGGAGCAAAATCCGGAACCCAACAGGAAGTCGGTTAATATTAATATTCTCAACAAAATTTGTGTCATTTTTGCCATTTTCAGGCGTCGTACTTGAACGAACTCCTCCTAGAGGTTTATTCGGATCAACACCAAATTTGCAGAGTCTAGTCTAAAGCCCTTTGTGACGTTAAATTGTGAAGATCTAGAGTTTTTATCGGAGGGCGTGTCCATGGCGGCCTCGCAAATTTCGATGTTTCGCCATGAAAAAGGAAGTTGCTATAACTCAGGCATACAATGTCCGATCCGTCCCAAACTTCACATGTGTGATAACACTCCTGACCTGATGACATCTACATGCCCATATTCAGTTTTACTCATAGCGCCACCTGCTGGCAACAGGAAGTGTCATGCTGCACTCTGCAACAAACTCCTCCAAGAGATTTTATCAGATCAACACCAAAATCGGTCAGTCTAATAAAAACGCTTTAGCGATGTTAAATTGCGAAGATCTTGAGTTTTTGTTGAAGGGCGTGTCCGTGGTGGCCTGGCAAATTTCGAGGTCTCGCCATGGATAATACACTTGTTATAACTCAGCCATAAAATGTCCGATTTGCCTCAAACTTCACATGTTCGATAAGAGTCCTGGCCTGAACCAATCTGAAGGCCAATATTCTATTATAATCACAGCGCCACCTGTTGGCAACAGGAAATGACTTGTATCAAACTCCTCCTAGAGATTTAATGATATCAACATTATATTTGCTCAGTCTGATCTAGAGGCCTTAAAGAATTTAAATTGCGAAGATCTTGAGTTTTCGTTAAAGGGCGTGTCTGTGGCTGCATGACAAAGTTTGATGTTTCGCCATGGACATAGAAGTTGTTATAGCTCAGCCATAAACTGTCCGATCTGCCTCAAACTTCACAGGTTTGGTGAGAGTCCTGGCCTGAAGACACCTAAAGACCAATATTCAGATATTATCATAGCGCCACCTGTTGGCAGCAGGATATATCATATCTTTCACTAACTCAAACATACCAAGGTCAATCTGCACCAAACTTCATATGTTTGATGAAAGTGGTGGCCTGAACACATCTACATGTCAATAATCAGTTATAGGCATAGCGCCACCAGCTGGCAGCAGGAAATTTGGCACATTTAAGTGACTTTGACATATTTCTCCTATTTTTACTGTATTAAAAGCATACTACCCACCATTTGCTGTGTTCCTAAAGCCACCGGTCGGCGGTGAGCCCGTGTGCGAGGGCCCGTTCATCGCTGCTTGCAGCTTTAATTATTATTATTATTCTTCTTATCCGGAATGAATCGCATTTTTGAGGGCCTAGACATACCCGAAAACTAACGAAACTTCGCACACACATCAGACCTGGCGAAAATGGACGTCTGATATGGGTTGCAGAAGTGGGTGTGGCAAAATGGCTCAATAGCGCCACCTTTACACGTTCCGCGGTGTGCGCTTTCAGCTGTGATTATCGTACGTGCACAAAAATCGGTACACACATGTAACACACCAATACCTACAAAAAAGCCTCTTGAGATAAAATCCGAAACCCAACAGGAAGTCGGTTATTATTAATTTTCTTAGCAAAATTTGTGTCATTTTTGCCATTTTCAGGCGCCATACTTGAACGAACTCCTCCTAGAGATTTATTCCGATCAACAGCAAATTTGGTGAGTCTAATCTAAAGCCCTTTGCGACGTTAAATTGTGAAGATCTAGAGTTTTCATCGGAGGGCGTGTCCGTGGCGGCCTCGCAAATTTCGATGTTTCGCCATGAAAAAGGAAGTTGCTATAACTCAGGCATACAATGTTCGATCTGTCCCAAACTTCACATGTGTGATAACACTCCTGACCTGAAGACATCTACATGCCAAAATTCAGTTATAGTCATAGCGCCACCTGCAGGCAACAGGAAGTGTCATGCTGTACTCTACAACCAACTCCTCCTAGAGATTTATACAGATCAACACCAAAATCGGTCAGTCTAATATAAAGGCCTTAGCGATGTTAAATTGTGAAGATCTTGAGTTTTCGGTAAAGGGCGTGTCCGTGGCGGCCTGACAAATTTCGAGGCCTCGCCATGGATATAAAACTTGTTATAACTTAGCCATAAAATGTCCGATTTGCCTTAAACTTCACATATTCGATAAGAGTCCTGGCCTGAACCAAACTGAAGGCCTATATTCTATTATAATCACAGCGCCACCTGTTGGCAACAGGAAATGACTTGGACCAAACTCCTCCTAGAGATTTAATGATATCAACATTATATTTGGTCAGTCTGATCTCGAGGCCTTAGAGATGTTAAATTGTGAAGATCTTGAGTTTTCGTTAAAGGGCGTGTCCATGGCGGCCTGACAAAGTTTGATGTTTCGCCATGGACATAAAAGTTGTTATAACTCAGCCATAAAATGTCCGATCTGCCTCAAACTTCACATGTTTGGTAAGAGTCCTGGCCTGAAGACATCTAAAGGCCAATATACAGATATTATTATAGTGCCACCTATTGGCAGCAGGATATATCATATCTTGCACTAACTCACACATACCAAGGTCAATCTGCACCAAACTTCATATGTTTGATGAAAGTGGTGGCCTGAACACATCTACATGCCAATAATCAGTTATAGGCATAGCGCCACCAGCTGGCAGCAGGAAGTTTGGCACATTTAAGTGACTTTGATCTATTTTTCCTACATTTCCTGTATTAAAAGCATACTGCCCACCGTTTGCTGTGTTCCTAAAGTCACCGGTCGGCGGTGAGCCCGTGTGCGAGGGCCCGTTCATCGCTGCTTGCAGCTTTAATTAGGGCCCGAGCCCAAAAGGGCGAAGGCCCTATTGTTCTTCTAAGGATTCTTATTTGTTAGGGCCCGAGCCCAAAAGGGCGAAGGCCCTATTGTTCTTCTAAGGGTTATTATTTTTTTTTTTTTTTTTTTTTTTTCTTTTTTTCAACCTTCCGGGCACTTTTGGGGGCCTTAACATACTCAAAAACTCTTGAAAATTTGCACACACGTCGGAATCTGCGGCCATCAGGACGCCACAGAGGCTGGGACCCGGGCGTGGTTCAGGGCCTCTACAGCGCCCCCTGGAACACAGTTTGAAAACTTGATGTACTGCGCACACATACTTGCATGTATTGATATGAAACTCGGTACACATATAGATCTCACTGAGCCAAACAACTTTTGTACTCTATGTCATGGGCTCCACGCAACAGGAAGTGAGATATTTAGGGCTGTTTAAAAAGCGCATGCTCTGGAATTTAACGTACTCCTCCCAGGAATTCCATGGGATTGTCACCAAACTCGGTCAGCATGATCTCAAGACATTGGGGACGCTAAATTGCGAGGAGATTTTTGATATCTCGAACGGTTTGGCCGTGGCAAGGCGACAAAGTTATGGCGAGAAATGAGAAACAGGAAGTGTCTAATAACTGTTGACCACATTGCCTGATTCTGATGAAACTTCACCAGTTTGTTCGTTGTATGATGCCGATTCCATAAATGTGACTATTATGAGTCAAAGTTATAGCGTCACCAACTGGCAGCAGGAAGTGTGTCATTTTCAAAATGCTTTGATATCAGCCTCTTAATTTTACTCGATTTTCTTTAAACTTCATCAAAATCATGTCAAAACACGGCCGATAAGAATATGTAAAGGGGTCGATGATAAATCGAATGCTGTTGCCATGGCAACATGTCAAACTTTAAAATTAGATTCCTGTCTTTTCGAGGCAGTTAACATGCTTAGAATTTCATGAAACTCAACACACACATCAATATTTATGATAGTTAGACACTGGCAAAAGGTCATAAATGGGCGTGGAGCAGGCACTCTATAGCGCCATCTTTTGACAAAAGTTGGGGGGTTAGTTTTTCCTACAGTCACTAAACTCTGTACATATATTAATCTCATCAATTTGGACAACTTTCTAAATCAAACTCATTAGCTGAGACCAACAGGAAGCCGGCTATTTTGATTTGAATGTGGATTTTTGGAAAAATCAGGCTGTAAACAAATGCACACTACTTCTAAGAACAACCAGCTGTTCACACCAAACTTTTTTAACATGAAGAGAAGATTCTGAAGATGTTAAATTGCGAGCGGATTTTGGATATCTCGAACGGTGTTGACGTGGTGATTTTTTAAAGATGTAGTAAAAAACATAACCCTAATTTTTTATATCTTTAAAGTGCAGCATCCAAACTCTTTAAAACTTTTTTCACACAGAGATCTAATCATTCTGAGCAAGTGCTGGAAATATAAATTTTATACAAGCTTCAATGAATTAAAGAAAATTAAAAAGATAACTCAGAAACCTGCTGTCACTCTGGTGAATGTCTCTACAGTATGTGTGTGCGTTCAGTCAGGCACAGAGAAGCTCATTATTGCAGGGGGGAGGGGTGAGAGGCAGAGAGGGTGACAGAGTAGAGAGCCATTCTACAGACCATCTTTGAACAAAATGCACATACTGTATGTAGTGTAATTACATAAATATGTCTGATCTTTGAGAGTCTGATATTTTGAGAAAATATAAAGGGTCACTAAGTCTTTCATTGTTCGTATTTTGCAGTTGTTGTTTTTTATTTATTTTTTACTTAACTGTACCATGAACTTGTCCTATTCAGTCACATAGCAAAAGATTTAAAAAAATACAACTTTTTAGCATGATCAATTTATCTTCATTGATAGACAATATTTACATAGTGTTATTTATTGAATATAAAATCATAATAATAAAAAATTAAGACAAACTTTGACAACAAAACAAACGTTACTGTTATCTCTTCAAAACATCTGAAAACCATAATTTTAAGATCAGTTATATATATGTATCACCCCGTTAAAATACTCAACTTGATTTTTAAAGATATTTTGAAAGAATGAAGCGTTTATAGAGCACTTTATTGTGTATTGCTGTACACCCACATGAACTGTGTTCATGTTCATGTTAATTCACAGTACATAAACTATATATAAATACTTTTTTTAGCTTAATATTAATTAACATTAATAAATGCTATTTATTTATTGGTCATGTTAACTAATATAGTTAATTTTAACAAATGAAACTGGATGGCAACATTTTATATTTTGTGTGTATGTGTCTCTGTGTTGATTTTAAAGTGTAACCCTTTCAATTCTGTAAACTTAAAATCCAAACTAGCAGAGGGTTACTGTGAATGCATGTGCCAACTGGGCACCGTCTTCCTTATTGATTCTTAGTTATGTAGCACTTAAGAGTGATGTCTTATAACAGGAGTCACCAGCAAAGCAATATCCACACAAAAATTGTACAGATAGGTAACAATGACATTTAACCCTCTGGTGCTCTTCGGTCACTTCTGACCGAAAAATTTTCTGTTTTGAATTTTTAAAAATCACTGCTTAATCGGAATGACATGAAACTCGGTGACTTTTATGCCATTTGGAATGTCAACACAAAAAAAAATTGAGGGCATGATTCAAGCAGGCTAAGTGGTCGTAAAAAAAATAGTCACACTTGTGCTCTTCGGTCTAAAATGACCGACCATAGGAAATGAATGGGAAATCGACAAAAATACAAATATTCAGAGAATTTTTGTGTGTACAATCTACAAATCCTCCACAATGCTGAAAAAAAGTACACAGCAGTGAAGGGGTGACACTCTAAAACACACCCATTCATAAACACACCCATTCACACACACACACACACACACACACACACACACACACACACATTAATATACACACCTCTATTCGGTCACTTTTGACCAAAACATTTTCGGTTTAGAATTTTTCAAAAAAATCACAGCTTCATCAGAACACTACCAAATTCATTGACTTTTATGGCATTTGGAATGTGAACACACATAAAAAATTAGGGCACGATTAAAAAAAACTAATAATAAAATAAAAACTTGTGCTCTTCGGTCTAAAATGACCGACCATTGGAAATGAATGGGAAATTGACAAAAATACAAATATTCAGAGAATTTTTGTGTGTACAATCTACAAATCCTCCACAATGCTGAAAAAAGTACACAGCAGTGAAGGGGTGACACTCTAAAACACACCCATTCACAGACAGACAGACACACACACACACACACACACACACACACACACACAAACACACAAACACACTAATATACTCACCTCTATTCGGTCACTTTTGACCAAAACATTTTCGGTTTGAATTTTTTTAAAAAATCACAGCTTCATGAGAACGCTACCAAATTCAGTGACTTTTATGGACACACATAAAAAATGAGGGCACGATTCCAAAAAAAAAAAAAAAACTTGTGCTCTTTGGTCAAAAATGACCGACATCAGGAAATGAATGGGAAATCGACAAAAATCTCTTTCTCACACATCCACACACACATGCACAAATAAACTGAAACACAGCAAATTGTGAAGATGTAAAATAAAATAAAAATATATGTATAAAAAAATTACATATCCAGAGTGCAAAAGACACACACTCTCTTGCATATACAAAAAATTAACACTTCAAATTATATTTATAACAAAAAACTATCCCAAACTGGATAAGAAATAGTCTTTGAGATTGTTTAAATGTATGTTCAACTATTCCACCTAATAAAAATGCTGAATCAATTGTCTAAAAACAACTAGGCAATTCACAAGCTGCTTTGTAGAGAACTATACAGGCATCAAGTTACACCTGCCATTACAGATGTTTTTCTCGTTTTTTACCAACAGATGGCGCTAATCTGCCTTCAAAAATTAGTGTTGAATGGCTGAGTCTCTATTTCAACCTGAAATACTGCATTCATTAAAAAAAAAATTAAAAAAAAATTAAAATAAATTTTTTTATTATTCTCAATGGCAAAAAATGGATATTAATTACAGCATAAATATTCATTATTACCACAAAACCCTCTCAAAATGCAAAAGAAAAAAGAAAAAATATTATTAAACAAAAATGAATTGGAATGGTTTTACTGAAAAAATTACAGGATGCGTTACAGGTGTCCGGTCACTTCTGACCGCGAAGAGCACACGTGTGACTGCTAAACGAAGAGCACCAGAGGGTTAAGCAGAAGTGGTGGACGTAAAGCAAGCAATAATAACATTTTGCTATCATCATGAATCATGTTCTTATCATCTTCATCAGAAAATAGGGAATTTGTAGCATACTGGTTCACAGTTGGCATTTATCTGAAGTCCTTGCATTGATTGCATTTAGTTAAATCAACATTATATTTGGTCAGTCTGATCTTGAGGCCTTAGAGATGTTAAATTGTGAAGATCTTGAGTTTTCATTAAAGGGCATGTCCGTGGTGGCCTGACAAAGTTTGATGTTTCTGCATAGACATAGAAGTGGTTATAACTTAGCCTGAAAATGTCTGATCTGCCACAAAATTCACAGGTTTGGTAAGAGTCCTGGCCTGAAGACACCTAAAGACCAATATTCAGATATTATCATAG
The DNA here is from genome assembly GCF_049309525.1 of Garra rufa. Lineage (NCBI taxonomy): Eukaryota > Metazoa > Chordata > Actinopteri > Cypriniformes > Cyprinidae > Garra > Garra rufa. The sequence continues at coordinate 19,593,911 of NC_133373.1, forward strand.
CGCCACCTGTTGGCAGCAGGATATCTCATATATTTCACTAACTCAAACATACCAAGGTCAATCTGCACCAAACTTCACATGTTTGATAATAGTGCTGGCCTGAACACATCTACATGCCAATAATCAGTTATAGGCATAGCGCCACCAGCTGGCAGCGGCAAGTTTGGCACATTTAAGTGACTTTGACATATTTCTCCTACATTTACTGTATTAAAAGCATACTGCCCACCGTTTGCTGTTTTCCTGAAGCCACCGGTCGGCGGTGAGCCCGGGTGCGAGGGCCCGTTCATCGCTGCTCGCAGCTTTAATTAGGGCCCGAGCCCAAAAGGGCGAAGGCCCTATTGTTCTTCTAAGGGTTATTATTTTTTTTTTTTTTTTTTTTTTTTTTTTTTCTTTTTTTCAACCTTCCGGGCACTTTTGGGGGCCTTAACATACTCAAAAACTCTTGAAAATTTGCACATACGTCGGAATCTGCGGCCATCAGGACGCCACAGAGGCTGGGACCCGGGCGTGGTTCAGGGCCTCTACAGCGCCCCCTGGAACACAGTTTGAAAACTTGATGTACTGCGCACACATACTTGCATGTATTGATATGAAACTCGGTACACATATAGATCTCACTGAGCCAAACAACTTTTGTACTCTATGTCATAGGCTCCACCTGACAGGAAGTGAGATATTTAGGGCTGTTTAAAAAGCGCATGCTCTGGAATTTAACGTACTCCTCCCAGGAATTCCATGGGATTGTCACCAAACTCGGTCAGCATGATCTCAAGACATTGGGGACGCTAAATTGCGAGGAGATTTTTGATATCTCGAACGGTTTGGCCGTGGCAAGGCGACAAAGTTATGGCGAGAAATGAGAAACAGGAAGTGTCTAATAACTGTTGACCACATTGCCTGATTCTGATGAAACTTCACCAGTTTGTTCGTTGTATGATGCCGATTCCATAAATGTGACTATTATGAGTCAAAGTTATAGCGCCACCAACTGGCAGCAGGAAGTGTGTCATTTTCAAAATGCTTTGATATCAGCCTCTTAATTTTACTCGATTTTCTTTAAACTTCATCAAAATCATGTCAAAACACGGCCGATAAGAATATGTAAAGGGGTCGATGATAAATCGAATGCTGTTGCCATGGCAACATGTCAAACTTTAAAATTAGATTCCTGTCTTTTCGAGGCAGATAACATGCTTAGAATTTCATGAAACTCAACACACACATCAATATTTATGATAGTTAGACACTGGCAAAAGGTCATAAATGGGCGTGGAGCAGGCACTCTATAGCGCCATCTTTTGACAAAAGTTGGGGGGTTAGTTTTTCCTACAGTCACTAAACTCTGTACATATATTAATCTCATCAATTTGGACAACTTTCTAAATCAAACTCATTAGCTGAGACCAACAGGAAGCCGGCTATTTTGATTTGAATGTGGATTTTTGGAAAAATCAGGCTGTAAACAAATGCACACTACTTCTAAGAACAACCAGCTGTTCACACCAAACTTTTTTAACATGAAGAGAATATTCTGAAGATGTTAAATTGCGACCGGATTTTGGATATCTTGAACGGTGTGGACGTGGTGATTTTTTAAAGATATAGTAAAAAATATTTTTATATCTTTAAAGTGCAGCATCCAAACTCTTTAAAACTTTTTTCACACAGAGATCTAATCATTCTGAGCAAGTGCTGGAAATAAAAAATGTATACAAGCTTCTATGAATTAAAGAAAATTTAAAAAAGAACTCAGAAACCTGCTGTCACTCTGGTGAATGTCTCTACAGTATGTGTGTGCGTTCAGTCAGGCACAGAGAAGCTCATTATTGCAGGGGGGAGGGGTGAGAGGCAGAGAGGGTGACAGAGTAGAGAGCCATCCTACAGACCATCTTTGAACAAAATGCACATACTGTATGTAGTGTAATTACATAAATATGTCTGATCTTTGAGAGTCTGATATTTTGAGAAAATATAAAGGGTCACTAAGTCTTTCATTGTTCATTTTTTGCAGTTGTTGTTTTTTATTTATTTTTTACTTAACTGTACCATGAACTTGTCCTATTCAGTCACATAGCAAAAGATTTTAAAAAATACAACTTTTTAGCATGATCAATTTATCTTCATTGATAGACAATATTTACATAGTGTTATTTATTGAATATAAAATCATAATAATAAAAAATTAAGACAAACTTTGACAACAAAACAAACTTTACTGTTATCTCTTCAAAACATCTGAAAACCATAATTTTAAGATCAGTTATAAATATATATATCACCCCGTTAAAATACTCAACTTGATTTTTAAAGATATTTTGAAAGAATGAAGAGTTTATAGAGCACTTTATTGTGTATTGCTGTACACCCACATGAACTGTGTTCATGTTCATGCTAATTCACAGTACATAAACTATATATGAATACTTTTTTTTAGCTTAATATTAATTAACATTAATAAATGCTATTTATTTATTGGTCATGTTAACTAATATAGTTAATGCTAACAAATAAAACTGAATGGCAACATTTTATATTTTGTGTGTATGTGTCTGTGTGTTGATTTTAAAGTCTAACCCTTTCAATTCTGTAAACTTTAAATCCAAACTAGCAGAGGGTTACTTTGAATGCATGTGCCAAGTGGGCACCGTCTTCATTATTGATTCTTAGTAATGTAGCGTTTAAGAGTGATGTCTTATAACAGGAGTCACCAGCAAAGCAATATCCACACAAAAATTGTACAGATAGGT